>NW_014542554.1:436089-442054 GCF_000741045.1 Vigna radiata var. radiata | reverse complement strand
TATCAACACTCAAAACATATATGCATGTTCAAATCAAAAGGTCTTTTATGGATGTAATGGGGCCAAGGACAAAGGAGAATATCATATAGATGAGAAGCTACAAACCAAAAGAAATAGAGGAGCAATGGGGAACAAGTGTAAACACATTCAAACACACCCAAAACCTCTAATTCAATCCTCTTCTTCACTCCATTATTCACAATTTTTTTCATTTTTCTCTATTTTTTTTTCTTTCTCATCCTGTCTCTTTTCTTTTTTCTTCTTTCTTTTTCTATTTAGAACACAAATTTCAGAGACAAGATGTACACAACATATTTACAAGAGCAAAAAGAAGTGGAACCAACTAGCCAACTCATCAGAATCCCCAAGCAGACCACACTTGTTCCTAAAACACTTCCAATGCTCCAAAATTCCCTAAGGTTAAGGTAATCATGGTTTTTCACTTAGGGCTAGTGTATGAGCTTCAAAACAAAGAAATGGGAAAAGTAAAGGTTCAAAGGGGATACCAAGGATCACAAGAAGGTAGGCTCATATGGCTAGAGAGGCTCAACAACAAAACTGCCTTTATCACTTCCAAACACGCATATCAATCAAGAATCATCAACAAGAGTCAAGCCAAGGCATATGTGCAAGCAATCAAGAGACATATCACACATAAGAAAGAATCTCAAGTGGCTCAAATTCTCACACAGGGTATTTCTGTCACCATCAATCACCCTCTCAAACATCATAATCATCTTCCCAAGCAGAGAAAAGCAAGGAATCCAACAATTCAGAGTATTAAAAAAGTGAAGGAAAAACTAGCAACCTAAACAAAGTCCAAAAATCAAGAGAAATATGCAATCTGTACACAAAACAAAACAACAACTACCTAGAAAACAAAAAATTTAACGCAAAAAACATAAACTAACAAAGAAAAATCAGAGTCTCCCCCAATAGACCACACTTAAACTACACAGTGTCCTCAATGTGTCACAAGCATAAGATCTCAATCATAACAATCAACAGATCATGGACAAGTGCAATAAAAGTAGGGAAATGGGAGAGAAGGGAAAAGGAAAACTCCCTTAATCAAGGTGGCAGTTGCCAATTTTGTACTGTCAGGGAGATATTCTTCACCACTGGAGTCAGAAAGGAAGTCTTGAGGAGAAACTGCTTCAGCCTCCAAATTTGATCAAGCAGGGAGATTACCTTCATTGCTGGATCTAAGACGCAGTGATTGTTGGTGAGCGGGTTTAGCTGATGCCTATTGATGTTGAAAATTTGTGTATGTTTGCACCCTTGTTTTCCACTGTGGGTGCTTGTTGGTCAAATTTAAGTATACCTCCTGCAACATGGTTAGTGCAATGTGGCTCCAAAGAAAAGACATGCAGTGTTATAACACCCAATCCCAGTGTAACAGGCTGACCCTCATATATACTCTCAGAACATGAATCAATTTCAAATGTAGAAATAATATCAACAACAGGCTCAAATTCATCTTCAGTGCATGAAGAACAAACATTCATATGTGATAACAAAAAGTGGTTCTCATCATGCAGAGACAGAGAATTAGAAGCATGCTCACCAACAATTTAATCATCAACAATATACAAAGAAAGATGTTGCTTCTCTCTTTTCCAAACAAACTGCTGCAGCGGTAACTCTCCTTCCACTGTCAAATGTTGTGTGTGTGGCATTGGGATGGAAACCTCTGGCTCGCTCAAAGTAATAGCAATACACTCTCCTTCATCAACCATGAATTCCTTAATGACATCACCTGCATTCTCATTTAATTCTACAACATGGTCATCAAACTCACAGTTAGTCTCATCCATTATAAACTTGGAAGTTGGTTGTATAACATAATTGATTTCAACACAAATAGAGCAAGAACCAATTTCACAACTACATTTAAAATTTTCAGAAAACTGTGAAAGGTCAAAATTTAATCCCAAGTCTAGAACATCATCAATTTTCACAGTTTCTATATCAAAATCAGCACTAACATGTGAGTCTGCAGGAGAATCAAGAATATTTGAATGCATAAACAGCTCAGGCAAAGCAAGTGGGATTTCAAGTGTAGAGAAAACCTGTGCTGATTCATGATTCACCTCACCAATAACATCAGAATTAGCAACTGAATCCTCAGGGCTATCATATAAATCAAGATCAGTGCAAGGATAGTGAACATCAGGTATGTCAATGTGCTCTGTAGGGACTAATGAATCCAAAACTTGAGTGTGCACAAACATATCAATATTAGAATCCAGAACACGCTTTATGGGTTCAAGTTTTACCAATTCAAAAGCATTAAAATTTACTTGAGCCTCAGGTACATGAATAGGGAATTCAAGTTCAGAGTAAACCTGCTTAGGTTCTTCTTTTGCTACCTCAATTAGGTTTTCACCAGCCAGCTTGTAGAACAACTTCCTTGCCTCTGTTGGAGTTGTGTGTATAAAAGATCCACCAGCAGCTACATCCACAAATATCCTTTCATTGCCCAGGAGCCCTTCATAGAAGTAAAGCAAGAGCAAATGCTCTGGGATCTGGTGATTCGGACAAGCTGAGCAGAGCCCATTGAATCGCTCCCAATATTCAGCTAGGCTTTCTTCTTGAAATTGCACAATGGCAGTAATCTCCCTCCTAATGCTGCTTACCTTTGCTGCTGGGAAGAACTTGTTAGGAATTTGTGTTGTGTTTCCTGTCAGCTATCAAAAGGATGATACGGCTGGTCTAGGAACCAGTCTTTTGTTGCACCTTGAAGGGACATTGGAAACACTTTCATCCGCACTTCCTCCTCTGAAACACCAGGAGGCCTCATGGATGAGCACACCCAACTAAATTCCTTGAGGTGCTTGTATGGATTTTCATGTACTAGTCCATGGAACTTGGGAAGCCTCTTGATCAGCTCACACATCAAGTCTACAAAATTTACCATCTCTATTTTTGCACAAAACTTGTCTCAGACCTGGATTTCCACTTCAAGCAAGGATTATACCAAACACACAGAAACATAAAAAAACTCGAATCAAATACAGAATAAAAACGGTCGGTCATTAACTCAATCACTATGCTTCCTATCACAGATTAACGACGAGTACACACTACTCTAACCCAAATCCGACATGAATCACCCAACTAAGCGAAGACTAATTCGGTCTTCAAAATTACAGACTAAGCGAATGCAATGCACAAATTTAATCAGTCATCCACCATACAGTCTAATCAACTAAGCGAAGAATTGACACCGATTAGGCAACTAAGCCTATAGCTAATCAGAGGCAGACAACAGATTAAATATTGAGCATAATCAGAACAGCAGTATGGCAACTAAAGTGTTAAAATATCAGGGAAGCAAAACAACTTTATTAACAACCAACCCGACTAATTTAAGCTAACATCACAGTTAAATTAACACAATCAAAACTACTAGACAACTTTAAAGTAAAAGTAAATACTAAACTCAACATTGCAATAGACAAATATCCAAACATAATTAAAGTGATTAACATGCAACACTAAATTAAGTCTACCAAAAGAAATTAAAATTGCAAAAACTTTTAAATGAAAATAAAAGTTACTAGCCGTAACATTCTACTAAAATTGAAAGGTGAAATCTCCTCCTAATAAAGTTGGAAATAACGGCGGTTGAACTTAAACTTTAATGAACAAAAAAAATTGCATCAACTAAAATTGAAAGGTCGAAAGCAATTCGTCAACAGCAATTGCAACCTTTAAAATTGATTCATTCAAAACAGTGAAAAGTAAAAGAGCCAAAACAAATGGCGGCTGGACACCTATCCCATATCTCTCCATTCCATCTTCTCTTTCGTGCTACAACTCTCTCAATAAAATATATGTATGTGGTGTCACTTCTTCTCAGCGTGTTCTCTCCCAAAATAAAGATGTCACTCCTAGGGTTGCGTGTGGCGGGTACATTCTGAATGTCACATTCTAAAGAAAACCTCTAGGTTCATTCTGTGGGGTCCTCTACAGCAAAAGCAACCTTTTACTTATGTGTATCCCCGCTCTGCCCTTTGATCAAACCCTTAAGGAATTGAATTCATCTTCACGTGTTGGACCAGCTTGGACGTGTTTCTTTTTTCTTTTTATTGGACCACGCTAGTTCTCTTGTTGAACATGGCAGCTTCTGCACATGGGCCGTGGCAGGCCGTGAATGTTGCACTCCCTAATGCAAGCCAAACAGCATCTCCTGGATCAGCGTTAAAAATGAACTTGGAGCTCTCCCTTTTGTCCTGTCACATGCCTACCCCTGCTGGACGTATTATGGGCCGTGAATGTGGAGATTGCAGCTGGACGTGTGAAGAGTGGAGAAGGCTGCTGCGTGTATGCATGGAGTTGTGTGGACTATGGAGGCCTTTTGAAGAAAGCTGGACCGTAGAGCTGCTTCTTACATGACAACTGCTGGAAAGTGGCCGTGAAGACCAAAATGCTAGACTCATAATGTGGACCGCATCTTTGCTACATGGACGTGAGCTATGGACTGCTGCACTTCTTTTATTGAGTTTTAAATGGAATAAGTAGTGTGCTCCTTGTGCGTGTTGTAGCTGTGTTCTGGACGTCACTCCTCTTCCAATTGAAAACACTTTCATCTCAAAGAATACAGCATGGGACGTGGTGCTCTCAATCAGCCCAAGAGAATCAGCACCTCTTCAAGCACCTCCAAATTGATTGAGCAAGCCGTGACACACCTCTGGCCTAATTACTGGGCCGTGGCAGTGAGCTGTATGTGTCTTCAAATATTTTGGAGCTCTTCCCACGTGAGATTGGTTTCTGGACCGAGCTCTTCTAAATTGCACCAATGCACACCTCATGAATGACATGAGCAACCGTGACACAAGTCCCATGTTTAATTGGATAAAAAATTGGAAACCCTTTTCCATGTGGTTGCTGGACCGTATGAGAAGGAAAGGGCTGCACCTCTTCAAATCATCATGTGCAAACCTACTTCCATTTACTTTGGACATAAAATGGGGCCCTCTACTGGATGAAGATATGATATGCGTAGGTGTTGCTTTCATGAAGGTTGCCAGCTTGAAACGTGTTGGGCCATGACACCTTCTCCACGACGTGCACTTGGAAGCTGCAACAATATGCTAGACCGCGGTGCTCACCCTTCCAACTGTGACAGCGTTGAGCTTCTTATCTTTTTCTTTTTCTTTTTGTTTTCTTTCTGCACCCAAAACATCAGCTTGCTGCACCCTCGTTAATTTCTAATTGCCATGGGCCGTGATATGTTTTTTTTTTCTTCGTGATTGGAACAATGCTCACCATGTGCACCCCCAAATATTAACTTCACACTTCTTCTTTCAATTAGGCTCATTTAACTTCTAAATGTCCCAAATTGTATTTCCAGAATTTTCCCTAAAAATAATAATACAAATAATTAGCTCAGAAAATTCAAATTAGTTAAAATTAGAATTTCCGGTCAAATTAAGCATAATTAGGAAAAACGGGAAAATACCGGACAGTTAAGCATAATTCCCTGATTAATTTTAGCACAATACACTAAGTGAAATCAATAAAATATCGACTCATCAAAATAGACCACACTTAGTCTTTTGCACTCTTGGGCAAAATCAAGACGTAAAACAGGGAATAGTTCAACGGACATCAGGGAATTAACACAGACTCAACAAACAGAATCACGCAGTTCTCAAGAAATCTGGACAGTGAAAGGAAGTAGAAGGTATCCAACACAGAATCAAGGAAAGCAAATACTCACATAAATCATCCAAGCAGTTCAAGCATGAAAAAATGATCAATAAGCTCAAGAGGTGAATCAAAAGCAACAGAACCTCACAGATGCACACTATCAGTGTTTCTCTCAAGTGTCTAGGGTAAACAATGTCAACTCAATGCACTCAAGAAAACAAACACAAACAGACTTGGCAAGCCTCTAATATCAACACTCAAAACATATATGCATGTTCAAATCAAAAGGTCTTTTATGGATGTAATG
>NW_014542554.1:422831-430979 GCF_000741045.1 Vigna radiata var. radiata | reverse complement strand
TATCAACACTCAAAACATATATGCATGTTCAAATCAAAAGGTCTTTTATGGATGTAATGGGGCCAAGGACAAAGGAGAATATCATATAGATGAGAAGCTACAAACCAAAAGAAATAGAGGAGCAATGGGGAACAAGTGTAAACACATTCAAACACACCCAAAACCTCTAATTCAATCCTCTTCTTCACTCCATTATTCACAATTTTTTTCATTTTTCTCTATTTTTTTTTCTTTCTCATCCTGTCTCTTTTCTTTTTTCTTCTTTCTTTTTCTATTTAGAACACAAATTTCAGAGACAAGATGTACACAACATATTTACAAGAGCAAAAAGAAGTGGAACCAACTAGCCAACTCATCAGAATCCCCAAGCAGACCACACTTGTTCCTAAAACACTTCCAATGCTCCAAAATTCCCTAAGGTTAAGGTAATCATGGTTTTTCACTTAGGGCTAGTGTATGAGCTTCAAAACAAAGAAATGGGAAAAGTAAAGGTTCAAAGGGGATACCAAGGATCACAAGAAGGTAGGCTCATATGGCTAGAGAGGCTCAACAACAAAACTGCCTTTATCACTTCCAAACACGCATATCAATCAAGAATCATCAACAAGAGTCAAGCCAAGGCATATGTGCAAGCAATCAAGAGACATATCACACATAAGAAAGAATCTCAAGTGGCTCAAATTCTCACACAGGGTATTTCTGTCACCATCAATCACCCTCTCAAACATCATAATCATCTTCCCAAGCAGAGAAAAGCAAGGAATCCAACAATTCAGAGTATTAAAAAAGTGAAGGAAAAACTAGCAACCTAAACAAAGTCCAAAAATCAAGAGAAATATGCAATCTGTACACAAAACAAAACAACAACTACCTAGAAAACAAAAAATTTAACGCAAAAAACATAAACTAACAAAGAAAAATCAGAGTCTCCCCCAATAGACCACACTTAAACTACACAGTGTCCTCAATGTGTCACAAGCATAAGATCTCAATCATAACAATCAACAGATCATGGACAAGTGCAATAAAAGTAGGGAAATGGGAGAGAAGGGAAAAGGAAAACTCCCTTAATCAAGGTGGCAGTTGCCAATTTTGTACTGTCAGGGAGATATTCTTCACCACTGGAGTCAGAAAGGAAGTCTTGAGGAGAAACTGCTTCAGCCTCCAAATTTGATCAAGCAGGGAGATTACCTTCATTGCTGGATCTAAGACGCAGTGATTGTTGGTGAGCGGGTTTAGCTGATGCCTATTGATGTTGAAAATTTGTGTATGTTTGCACCCTTGTTTTCCACTGTGGGTGCTTGTTGGTCAAATTTAAGTATACCTCCTGCAACATGGTTAGTGCAATGTGGCTCCAAAGAAAAGACATGCAGTGTTATAACACCCAATCCCAGTGTAACAGGCTGACCCTCATATATACTCTCAGAACATGAATCAATTTCAAATGTAGAAATAATATCAACAACAGGCTCAAATTCATCTTCAGTGCATGAAGAACAAACATTCATATGTGATAACAAAAAGTGGTTCTCATCATGCAGAGACAGAGAATTAGAAGCATGCTCACCAACAATTTAATCATCAACAATATACAAAGAAAGATGTTGCTTCTCTCTTTTCCAAACAAACTGCTGCAGCGGTAACTCTCCTTCCACTGTCAAATGTTGTGTGTGTGGCATTGGGATGGAAACCTCTGGCTCGCTCAAAGTAATAGCAATACACTCTCCTTCATCAACCATGAATTCCTTAATGACATCACCTGCATTCTCATTTAATTCTACAACATGGTCATCAAACTCACAGTTAGTCTCATCCATTATAAACTTGGAAGTTGGTTGTATAACATAATTGATTTCAACACAAATAGAGCAAGAACCAATTTCACAACTACATTTAAAATTTTCAGAAAACTGTGAAAGGTCAAAATTTAATCCCAAGTCTAGAACATCATCAATTTTCACAGTTTCTATATCAAAATCAGCACTAACATGTGAGTCTGCAGGAGAATCAAGAATATTTGAATGCATAAACAGCTCAGGCAAAGCAAGTGGGATTTCAAGTGTAGAGAAAACCTGTGCTGATTCATGATTCACCTCACCAATAACATCAGAATTAGCAACTGAATCCTCAGGGCTATCATATAAATCAAGATCAGTGCAAGGATAGTGAACATCAGGTATGTCAATGTGCTCTGTAGGGACTAATGAATCCAAAACTTGAGTGTGCACAAACATATCAATATTAGAATCCAGAACACGCTTTATGGGTTCAAGTTTTACCAATTCAAAAGCATTAAAATTTACTTGAGCCTCAGGTACATGAATAGGGAATTCAAGTTCAGAGTAAACCTGCTTAGGTTCTTCTTTTGCTACCTCAATTAGGTTTTCACCAGCCAGCTTGTAGAACAACTTCCTTGCCTCTGTTGGAGTTGTGTGTATAAAAGATCCACCAGCAGCTACATCCACAAATATCCTTTCATTGCCCAGGAGCCCTTCATAGAAGTAAAGCAAGAGCAAATGCTCTGGGATCTGGTGATTCGGACAAGCTGAGCAGAGCCCATTGAATCGCTCCCAATATTCAGCTAGGCTTTCTTCTTGAAATTGCACAATGGCAGTAATCTCCCTCCTAATGCTGCTTACCTTTGCTGCTGGGAAGAACTTGTTAGGAATTTGTGTTGTGTTTCCTGTCAGCTATCAAAAGGATGATACGGCTGGTCTAGGAACCAGTCTTTTGTTGCACCTTGAAGGGACATTGGAAACACTTTCATCCGCACTTCCTCCTCTGAAACACCAGGAGGCCTCATGGATGAGCACACCCAACTAAATTCCTTGAGGTGCTTGTATGGATTTTCATGTACTAGTCCATGGAACTTGGGAAGCCTCTTGATCAGCTCACACATCAAGTCTACAAAATTTACCATCTCTATTTTTGCACAAAACTTGTCTCAGACCTGGATTTCCACTTCAAGCAAGGATTATACCAAACACACAGAAACATAAAAAAACTCGAATCAAATACAGAATAAAAACGGTCGGTCATTAACTCAATCACTATGCTTCCTATCACAGATTAACGACGAGTACACACTACTCTAACCCAAATCCGACACGAATCACCCAACTAAGCGAAGGCTAATTCAGTCTTCAAAATTACAGACTAAGCGAATGCAATGCACAAATTTAATCAGTCATCCACCATACAGTCTAATTAACTAAGCGAAGAATTGACACCGATTAGGCAACTAAGCCTATACCTAATCGCAGGCAGACAACCGATTAAATATTGAGCAGAATCAGAGTAGCAGTATGACAATTAAAGTGCTAAAATCTCAGGGAAGCAAGTGACATTGATGTGCTTGAGTGTTGATATTAGAGGCTTGCCAAGTCTATTTGTGTTTGCTTTCTTGAGTGCATTGAGTGACATTGATTTACCTTAAACACTTGAGAGAAACACTGATAATGTGCATTCGTGAGGCTTTGTTGCTTTTGATTCATCTCTTGAACTTATTGGTGGTTTTCCATGTACTGAACTGTTTGGATGATTCTGTGAGTATCTGCTTTCATTGACTCTGTGTGGGATTCTGCCAATGCTTTTCACTGTCCAGATTTTGTGAGAATTGTGCAACTCTGTTTCTGTTTTGTGAGTCTTCGTTGTTTGTCTGCCGAGTCTGTGTCACCTCCCTGATGTTTGAGTAGTTCCCTGGTTTTCATCTTGGTTTTGCGCAGGAGTGCAAAAGATTAAGTGTGGTCTATTTTGATGAGTCGTTATTTCTTGAACCATATTTAGTTTATTGCACTTAAATAAACCAGGGAATTGTGTTTAATTGTCTGTTATTTCCCCGTATTCCAAATTCTGCTTAATTTGGTCGAAAATTCGTATTTTCGCTAATTTGGATATTTTGAGCTAATTAAGCGTATTTTTGGTTACAGGGAAATTTTGGAAATATCATCTGGAGCATTAGGATATGGCATGGCACATTCAAGACTCAATATTTAGTCATTTAGATTTTAATTAAAGTTATAATTTCGTTTGTCTAGAAGCCTTTGATTAGAATTAGGTGTTTTGGACCCTTTTAGGGGCATTTTTGTAAAAAACCAATTGTGGGGGCCATGTGACATCTCTTTAGGGCTGACTTGTAGTGTGTGGACCCCACCAAATGTGAAACTCTTGGTATTTGGGGTGTGAAAACCGAGCCACACAAGAGGAAGACATATAGCTCATGGTTTTTGGCTTCTTTCTTCTAGGGTTTCTCTTGTTTTGAACATGCTCTCATGGTGCTTGTTTGGTGCTACGGTTTTGAGCCATTTTCAATGATATGATGCAGATTTTCTTCTTCCCTTGACTTTCTCTTGGTTGTCTTAATTCATTGGTGGTGGAAATCCATTCAATCCTTCTTCCATTTGCTTGTTTTTTATGTTTGAAGCTTGAGCTATTAAGCTTTTCTTTGCATTTCCATGGTGATTGTTGGGTTTGAGTGACTTTATATTTTCGTTTTTCCTCTCCTTTACTGTTGTACCTCACGTTTTTCTTTGCATTTTGGTTGGTTGGTTGATGAAAATGAGGTTCTATGTGAGTTTTGGGTTAAAGAGAGCTTAAGTTGATGTGTGGGTGTTGTGGTTTGGACTCTTTCTTGATTTTCGGTTTTGATGTTTGAAACAAGGATGAGACTAGATTTTGGTGTTGTTATTGTGCCTGGACAGAAAATTGGATTCCTTGAGTTTTATGGTGTATGTTTCAGTAAAATGGAGGAAGAAAACATGAATGGTCTGTTGGTAGGGAAAGAAAAACGAAAATGGAGATAGGAAGGAGGAGAGAAGGTGCATTAAGTTTTTACCCGATTTGGACAAGCACAAAAGATGCTCACTTTCACTCTAGGAATGTTTCCACTTTTGAATTTTGTCTTTTCCTTGCTTGTTCCAGCCGTGAATCACCATGAGAATGGAGGATGTTTGAGGTTATTTTCTTTGCTTTTACTTTGCTTACATGGCACCTTGGGTGAAGCACCTTAAGTATCTTTCATTAAAACTTTGGTTTGAAGCATTTTTTTTGGCAATTCCACCTGTAGTTCACGTAAATTGTGTCTTGGTGTGTGGTTCCTTTTTATTTTTCTGCATGGGAAGAGTGAGAGGACGAATTTATGGTGTTTGGAAGGCACATGTTAATTTCCTTGAAAAATGGTGCACATGGGAGAAGAAGTCAACACATTTTGTGGCTTATAGAAGGTGAAATTGAAGTTTGACTTGGGTGCATGGTGACTCACGGCCATGTGTTTTTCATTGGCCAATTGGACTTTTAATTTATTTGTTAATTGCACCTTGGTTCACATAAATTAATAGAAGTTAAATAGGCTTGTTAATTTCTCTTGTTTTCACTTAGTTCAATTAGTAGGTTGAGTTNACCCGATTTGGACAAGCACAAAAGATGCTCACTTTCACTCTAGGAATGTTTCCACTTTTGAATTTTGTCTTTTCCTTGCTTGTTCCAGCCGTGAATCACCATGAGAATGGAGGATGTTTGAGGTTATTTTCTTTGCTTTTACTTTGCTTACATGGCACCTTGGGTGAAGCACCTTAAGTATCTTTCATTAAAACTTTGGTTTGAAGCATTTTTTTTGGCAATTCCACCTGTAGTTCACGTAAATTGTGTCTTGGTGTGTGGTTCCTTTTTATTTTTCTGCATGGGAAGAGTGAGAGGACGAATTTATGGTGTTTGGAAGGCACATGTTAATTTCCTTGAAAAATGGTGCACATGGGAGAAGAAGTCAACACATTTTGTGGCTTATAGAAGGTGAAATTGAAGTNTGACTTGGGTGCATGGTGACTCACGGCCATGTNTTTTTCNTTGGCCAATTGGACTTTTAATTTATTTNTTAATTGCACCTTGGTTCACATAAATTANTAGAAGTTAAATAGGCTTGTTAATTTNTCTTGTTTTCACTTAGTTCAATTAGTAGGTTGAGTTGTTTTTCATCCACTTAATTTAGTGTTGCATTTTAATGGCTTTAATTGTGTTTGGATATTTATCTATTGCAATGTTCAATTTACTCTTTCCGTTCACTACGTTATCTATTTTGTTTGGTTTCTTTACCTTCTTGCATTTCCATTTTCCTCACTTGGTTTAGAGATAGTTTGGTCTCAATGTAGAATCATTCGGTCATCTGTAGGACCGTTCAGTCTTCATGCTTTATCCATTTATTTCAATGTTTTCAAGTATGTTTGGTTCCTTTTAATTTTCATTTTTAATTTAATTTAATTTTCCTTGTAAAAACCTTTCACAAACCCCCCCCCACTTCGTGTTAGACCTAAGACTCGAACCACATTTGGTCCTTGAGAGACGACCTAGGGGTCATTCCCTAGCTATACTGCATTTCTCATATGCAATTAAATTTGTATGGGTTGCGACAACCCATCAAATTTTGGCGTCGTTGCCGGGGACCAACGGTTCGATTTTAGGTCTTTGGTTGTATTAGTGTGTGTTGTGTTTTGTCGTGTGTTGTGAGTGTGATGTTCTATTTTGTGTGTTTGTCATTGTGTGTTGCATTTAGGTAGCTTTAGTTGCATATTTTCATTGCATTCTTCTTTTCCTCCTTTTACATGTCTACCTATTTTGGTGATGTGAGTAATGCTTATTCTGCCTGTGTCTATGACTTTACTTCTGCATTTGACTCTGATATTGCTTGTGGTGTATACTCTGCTGATTTCTATGTTGAGAACAGAACGGTTCCTCCTCCGTCTCATGAGAGTTCTCCTATAGAGCTGTTTCCACTTGATAAGGAGGATATTCGTTGTGTTTTCAACACTAGTTTGATACATTTGCTGCCTAGGTTTCATCGTTTTGCAGGTGAATGCCCACGTAGACATTTGGAGGAGTTCTACACATTATGCTCTTTAGTGAAACCTCCAGATGTCCCAAATGAAGACATGTTCTTAAGGGCATTTCAGTACTCATTACATGGAGCGGCAAGGGATTGGTGTTGTTGTCTTATTCCGGGATCCGTCACCAGTTGGGAAGATCTTGATCATCAGTTTCTTGACAAATTCTCCTCTGTGCGGTATGGTTATAGCGACGATCCTAGGTGGACAAATCCTAACTTGGGATGGTATGGTACTTCAGAGCATCAATATCAGGAAACATCATTCCAGACTCTTTGTATGCCTTCTCCGCCTGTTCAGGAACCACAACAGCCGCAGTTTCATGAGCCGACCCATTCTTTATCAGCTGTTGGCAGGAAATTAGAAAGCAAGCTTGATTCTCTTGAGAGTTTGGTGACACAACTTGCATCCAACCAGAGACCAGCACCTCCATCTGCATCTGTTGCATAGCGGTGTGCTATATGTTCTTCCAGTGACCACTATATGCATGTCCGCCCTTCTTTGCACCACTTTGTTGCTCTTGATGCGCCTCAAGCTTATGCTCCAAACATATACAACAACAAGCAGCCACAACAGAAAAATCAGAGGAAACAGGAACAGCAAGAGGCATATGCCCGACCACCTTCCTAATCTTCTACTTCTTATGAGCAAACATTGAATGAGTTGTGGGGGCAGATAGCCAGGCAGGCCATTGAGGAACAGTCTTGTGTTTTAGAGGGACCTCCAATTCAGACTGTTCAGATTACTGATGATGTTAGTGTCACCCGCATAGCGAATGAGGAGCAGAGTCATGAGCCTACTATTGCACCATCTACTTTCCTACACTCCTATGTCTTTGCTCTTGCGCCTGAGGATGCAGTTGATCATTCTTCTGTTATTGGTGAGATGAATCATGAAGCAACCCTGATACATCAAGGCTTGATGTAACCTTGCAGATCCGTGAGACCAGAGGTGAGTAGAAGCAAAACAGTGGCTGCAATCCAATGGAACAGTACCAGTTGCTAGTGTGCAGATGCAGATCTGGATTTGGAGGTGTTGGCAGCGGAAAGGAAGTGCATGGAAGAGGTGATATGGATGCTAGCTTGAAGGAATGGATCACAACTCAGAAGGCTTCCAACAAGTGGAAGAAAGTTGCAATGGAGAAGCAAGCTTGGGAAGTGACTCTCGGAGAAAGAAGTTTCCTATTCATTTCAGCAGAAATTCTTTACTATATTCCAAAAGTGAAGTACAAGCATTGCCTAAGAGGTTTTATAGACTAACCTCTCGGCCATTGGCA
>NW_014542554.1:409632-421411 GCF_000741045.1 Vigna radiata var. radiata | reverse complement strand
AATGTGGATCTAGTCCACGTAGGCACACCATGTGGTACATGTGACACCTTCTAGAAGGCTTATTTAACATGTGGAAAATGCTAGCTAATCTAATTAGCACATGTTTCATATGTGTATACTTTTATAAGCTCAAATGTCGTGCCAAATGTGTGAGAAATAATGTGCTTCTAGCCTTTTCCTTCCTTGGACCATCTTGGCTCTTGATCTTGCTCTCTTGGCTTCCACTCAAAACATGTGAAAAATATCTGACCTTTTGGTGTTGACTGATTGAGTTCCTCTTGTAATTTCTGAGCCATTTGTCTGGTTATAGGACCTAGATGCAGCCTGCTAGGGCCCTTTGTATCATCTCCTCCCCCTTGAGAAGGATTTGTCCTCAAATCCAGAGAATCATCCTCTCCCTCATAATCATACCCTGCAAAAGGTCTAAGGTCCGATACATTAAAAGTGGAATGCACACCATACTCTGGTGGGAGATCAATTTGGTACGCATTGTTATTGATTCTCCTCACAACTCGAAAAGGTCCATCTCATCTAGGATTGGGTTTGGATTTTCTTAGTTGAGGAAATCTTTCCTTTCTAAAATGAATCTAAACTAGATCACCTTCATTGAAGATCAACTCTTTTTTTCCTTTATTATGTGTCTTGGCATATTTCTCATTTTGTTGTTGAATTTGGACTTTAACCCTTTGATGTAATTCTTTGATAAACTTAGATTTAGATACCCCTTCTTGATGAACAAAATCAATAGAGTTTGGAAGAGGTATTAAATCCATGGGAGTCAAAGGGTTGAATCCATACACAACTTCAAAAGGAGAAATTTTAGTAGTTCCATGAACTATTGTATTGTAGGCAAACTCTACATGAGGAAGATACTCATCCCAAGATTTGTGATTACCCTTTAGAACTACCCTTAGTAATGTGGAAAGAGATCTATTGACTACTTCAGTTTGACCATTTGTTTGAGGATGGCAAGTAGTAGAAAAAGATAACTTAGTCCCTAATCTAGACCATAAGGTCCTCCAAAAGTGACTAAGAAATTTTGTATCTCTATCCGAAATGATTACCTTGGGTAGGCCATGAAGTTTAACCACATCTCTAAAGAATAACTTTGCAATGTTGCTTGCATCATCTACTTTGTGGCAAGGTATAAAATGAGCCATTTTACTAAATATATCCACCACCACAAAAATAGAATCAAAACCCCTAGAAGTTTTGGGAAGTCCTAACACAAAATCCATACTTATTTCTTCCCAAGGGGTGGATGCAACATGCAAAGGAGTGTAAAGTCCATGAGGCATTGACTTAGATTTTGCTTCCAAACAAGTTATACACTTAAAGCAATGCCTTTGAACAACCCTTCTCATGTGAGGCCAAAAGAATTTTTCTTTTAACATGCCAAGAGTCTTTTCTACCCCAAAATGTTCCATTAAACCACCCTCATGTGTTTCTTTGACAAGGAGTTTTCTATGTGATCCTTGAGGGATGCAAATTTTCCCTTCTTTAAAAAGATACCCCTCTCTCACATAAAATCCTCCTTGAGACTTGTTGAGACATTCCTCATACATATGAGAAAATTCAGGATCTTGTGAATACAACTCAATGATGTTATCAAACCAAAGAATTTGAGCTCCCAATGTAGCTAAGAGATTAATTTTTCTTAATAAAGCATCAGCTACCACATTGGATTTTCCTTTCTTGTATTTGATAACATAAGAAAATTGTTTAATGAATTCTAACCACTTAGCATGCCTCTTTTGCAACTTGTGTTGACTTTTCAAATATTTGAGTGATTCATGATCACTATGAATGATAAACTCCTTGGAAACAAGGTAATGTTCCCAAGTTTGAAGAGCCCGCACAAGAGCATAAAGTTCCTTATCATAGGTGGAATAGTTACAAGAAGCCCCATGAAGTTTTTCACTAAAGTAGGCAATGGGATGGCCTTCTTGTAGTAATACCGCACCTATGCCATGTCCTGAAGCATCACATTCTAACTCAAAAGTTTTTGAAAAGTTGGGGAGAGCTAGAATGGGTGCTTGGGTGAGCTTTTCTTTGAGTAGCTCAAAAGCCTTTTGTTGCTTGTCTCCCTAAATGAATGTAACATCCTTTTTCACCAACTCATTGAGAGGTGAAGCTAAACTAGAGAAGTTAGGCACAAATCTTCTATAAAAACTTGCCAAACTATGGAAACTCCTAACTTCTCCTACATTCTTTGGGGGTGGCCTATCTTGAATGGCCTTTATTTTCTCAGGGTCCACATGAACCCCATTTTTGGTGACCACAAATCCAAGGAATATGACACTATCAACACAAAAAGTACACTTGTCAAAATTTGTAAACAATTTGTTGTTTCTAAGAATTGTTAAAACAACTCTCAAATGATTTTCATGAGTTTGCAAACTTTGACTATATACCAAGATATCATCAAAATAAACAACTACAAACTTCCCAATGCAATCCCTTAGAACATGATTCATGACTCTCATGAATGTACTTGGAGCATTTGTAAGACCAAAAGGCATTACTAGCCTTTCATATAATCCAAACTTGGTCTTAAAGGCAATTTTCCATTCATCACCCTCTTTGATTCTTATTTGGTGATAGCCACTTTTAAAATCTACCTTTGAAAAGATTTGAGCTCCATGTAATTCATCCAACATATCATCAATTCTAGGAATGGGATGTCTATATTTTATTGTGATGTTGTTGATAGCCCTACAATCACAACACATGCGCCACTTCCCATCCTTCTTTGGTACCAACAACACTGGTACAACACATGGGCTTAGACTCTTTTGAACTAGGCCTTTGTCTAGCAACTCTTGGACTTGTGACTCAATCTCCTTTGTTTCTTGGGGATTTGTCCTATANGNAGGCCTATTAGGAAGAGTTGCCCCTGGAATGAAATCAATTTGATGTTCTATTCCTATTATAGGTGGAAGCCCTTTTGGAATTTCTTTAGGAAATAGATCATCAAATTCTTGCAAAAGTTTTTGAATTGGAGGAGAAAGAGTAGAAGTCTTGGATTCACTAGAAGTGCATGTAAGTGTTCCTTGACAAAGAAGAAGGTATGAAGGTTGCTCAACTTGAAGTGTATTGATTAAAGTCTTTTTGTTTAAAGAACTTCATGTTGAGTAACCTTGGGTGGAACACTAGAATCACCACTCTCTTTTTTCTCTGTTTTTTCTCTTTTGTGCTTTTCCTTGGTTTCTTGTGGACTTCATTTGCGCTTGATCCTGAGTCACTTGGGTAGGAGTCAAAGGATGAAGCACAAGCTTCTTGTCCTTTTGATGGATGGTGATGGTATTGGTTAGACCATGGTGAATAGTTTGATGATCAAATTGCCATGGTCTCCCAAAAAACACATGACATGCTTCCATGGGAACTATATCACACAAAACTTCATCTTTTAAGTTCCCTATGGAAAATGCCAATTTCACTTGATTCTTGACTATTATATCCCCATCTTCATTTAGCCAATGAAGTTTGTAAGGTTTTGGATGGGGTATAATTTCAAGATTCAACTTCTCAACCAATCTTGTGCTACAACAATTGCAGCAAGAACCACTATCAACAATGAGAGAACAATGATTTTCTTGAATTTTACATCTTGTATGAAAGATGTTCTCTCTTTGTGATAGGTGTTCAAGACTTGGTTGGCTACTAAGTATCCTTCTCACCATGAGAAGTTGTCCATCATCAGCATATACTTCCTCTTTTTCTTCTACCTCACTCTCACTTTCACTAGTTGGGGTGTCTCTTTCACTACTATAAATGTCCTTGCCTTTCAAAATGATGTTTCTTTTTGTAGGACATTGAGTAGCTACGTGACCCCTTCCTAGGCACTTGAAACATTTGATTTAACTTGTTCTAGTGTGTGAGGAAGACTCTTGTTTGGGTTTCTCAACAATCTTGGCTAGAGGTTTGAGTGGTTCCTTTTCTTTAAAACTTCTTCTTTCAAATGGTTGAACTTGAGCTCTCTTGAGAGAGGTTTTTCTCAAATTTTGTTGTTCTACTTTTATACACATTTGGACAAGACTATCCAANTCTATATAAGGTAGAAGTTCAACCTTGTCTCTTATTTCATAATTGAGACCACTCAAAAATCTAGCCATTGTGAGTTCATCTATTTCTTCTATCCTTGCCCTTATCATGTACAACTCCATCTTTTGTCTATATTGTTCAACAGACATAGATTTTTGTTGGAGTCTTTGGAGCTTATCCATAAGCTCCCTATGGTAGTAAGAAGGAATGTGTCTCCTTCTAAGGGCAGTGATCAAATCATTCCAATATCTTATTGGAGGATTTTGGTGGCGCCTTCTTTCTTCCACTATGGCAGTCCACCAATACATGGCATACCCTTGAAAGCTAAGGGTAGCTAGAGGAACCTTTCTCTCTTCACTTACTTGGTGGCAAGCAAAAAGTTGCTCCACCTTCATTTCCCAATCTAGAAAGGCCTCAACATCATCTTTTCCATGAAAATGAGGCAAGTTTGTATTGACTTCTCTAGGGGAAGGAGGTTCTTGAATGATGGAAGAGTAGCTCCGAGAAGTTGACATTGAACGCGCAATGCGAGCTTAGGCGCCTCGAAGCTTCCTCCGACAAAGTAAACGCAGCGGAAATGTTTACAAACCTATTATCCGAGAGAGAAATCGGAAGAAAATTTGAGTTCGACGCGGAATCAGAGAAAATACTCAGAGAACCTAAACCTAGACAATCGGAACCCTAGAAATAGGGAGAATGGCAAATTGAACCGATTAATCGGTTCAAATCCAAGGTTAAACGGTGGAAAATGTAGATCGAGGGTTGGAGAGGCTTTTATTCGGTGAAATTGACAGAAAAAGTGAAAACGAGGAAGAAACCCTAAGTTATGGAGGTTGTTCTGTGTAGAAAACAAAGAGGAACGGTGAAATACGAAGAGCAGTGGTAAATCTATGGAGAAGCGAGGCGGATCTATGAAGAACTTGACAAAACTTGCAAGGAACTGTCGAGAGAGAATGGCTCTCGAAGAAGAAGACGCGTAGGGTGAAATGGCTCTGCTGACGCGTGCCACCAAGCTGAAGTGAAGTGGTGGAAAACGACGTCGTGGAGGAGAGAAAATGGAAGCACAATGAGAAATTAATGGAAAATGAAAATGGAGATAGTGTGCTTGGAAGGTGGCTAGAGGGAGTCTTTGGACTCTCTAGCCTATGACTTTCAAGAGAGAATTAATTCTGGGTTTCAGAAATCTAATTCTCATTAATCTCAAAAGTAAGGAATACAATGAAGGGCTGGGTATTTATAGTGACCCAAGCTCCTTTCACGCTAGGCTACAAATACAATGAAATGTAAAAATTACATGAAAGAGGACTATGCCAAGAGGGATTCCATCATTGAATTTCCCTCCTATGTCTTCTAAAAGAATAATCCCCATCATAGTCCCCCATTCTAAAATTCTCTACCTCATGATGAGAATCTCCACTCCTACTTCCCCCCATTCTCCCTTGTTCATCTCTCATGACTCTCAACTCATCTTGAAGTATGGTGATTTGCCTTTCCCTATCTTGTTGAGCATAATCCATTTTCCTTTCAGTGTCAATTCTCCATTGAGTTAGCTTTCTAAGTTGTTTGGAAATAACTTTGAGAGTAACTTGTTCCTCAGAATCACTAACTCTTGGAGATTGATGCTTTGACATTTTGTGATTCTAAAAGGTTTCTTGTGTTACAACTTACTTAGATTTCACCCAAGAACAAATTCCAGGTAAGGGAGGTGAACCACTAGGGTTGCTTAAGTACCAAGCCTTTTCCTTGCCAAAAGTGTTCTAGGCTACTTACTTTAGTGGTTGTTACTCCAAGATTACTTCTAAGATCACAAAAGAAGACTCAAAAGCAAAGCAAAAACAAAGTAAACAACAAATTGGGACTCTAAAATCGAACTCTAGGTGCGCTCCTAATTCGCAACTTAGTAAAAGCAAAAGATAAAACTTGAATGGAAATGGAAAAAGTAAAGGCGAGGTCTCCTAGGTGAGGCTTAGACTTTGGATCTAAGACACACTCACCGTTTACCCAATTTTAGGTTGTGAGACTTCTTGAGTCTAGTTAACAAATGAGGGAAGAACACTTATGAACTCTACCACCTCACTTGCTTGAATTGGCCCTTTACACACAAAACAAAAAAAATGAACTTCTACAAGAAAGAATTATATGAAATGGAAAGAAAATGAAATAACAAAAGGAGTAATTGATGTGTGCAGCTCTAGCTTCTCAGAAACAGTACGTGAATTGAATTAATTCACACTAAACTCTCAGCTGCAAGTGATTGCACTCTGCATAGAAAGTTGCTGCACTCAATAGAAAATCTGCTGCTGCATAATCCAGAGACTACTGCTGCACTGTGTCAGACAATTCTGGTGCAGAATTTGTCTCGGCTTCCCTTATCCAAGAGCCATCTTCTTGCACTTGTTTCTCTTCAATGAACCTTCTTTGATGCTCCCACTTGTGATAAACAATCTGAATTATGATTCACCTATTCAACAACACCATTTAGCTACGATATGCATCAATATAATGCCAGCAATTTGCAACCAAACTGACAGCAACACAAGACCTTTTGTCAAACAGGTTGTGTGCAGAATTGCCAAAACTCAAAATCAAACAATTAAACGGGTAACAATCAAGGAGGCACTTCAAAATGATCTTAAGAATGGCTCTAGAACAGAGTAATAAAACAATAAAAGACCAGAAGGCAAAATTGTACGCAATTCAGCTATGCAATGAAGTTAGAGCAATCTGTTTGTTAAAATGTCTCAATGAACAAACATAATTTTGACAGCAATGTGGTAATTGTGCATAAGCAAATTCGATTTGGGGTGTACTGGTCCAATTATGCCTTTTAATGATATCACAATCTCTTTCGAAAGTATTCTTTTAATGTTTTATAGACCAAAGGTTGTTGCTACACCCTTATTTTTGAATCAAACAACAATTACACTTTGGAACGAAACACACTCTGCATAGCTTCTCGGCAGTACAGTTTGGACTGGAAAATTGAAGATGTGTTATATGCAAATTGCACAGAACAAACTAGATGCACCTTAGGATGATTCTAACATGTTTCACAAATGAAATATGACTTGTTTAATCATATATTGTGGACAGAAATAGTGCAGAATCAAATTTGACTAGTGCAGTTCCTTATACAGCTCAATTTTCACAACTTGAGTAGTCAAAATTCAGAAAAGGATTTAGACTTGACTTTGGACTTTGCAATTGGCTTGAAAACAATATTTGAAAATTGCTCAAAACAGCAGAAATATAATACAGATGATTGGCAATGATCTAATACACAATCTTACTCAAACACGCAGATTTGACTACCAAGAATGAATACAGATCGATTAACTGCATTTGACAACTACTATTGAACATTCCAGCATTGAAACGAACCAAAGAACAAAACTACTTCATGATTATAATGGTTCAAGCATTGTATCATGTAGTTTTAGTTCAACAGCATAGTAAACTAGAATTTGACCAATGCAACAGTAATACCTACTGCTCAAACAGACTTTCCAGAAATAGAATGTACAGATCTGAGATGGATGGCACAAATTAAACACCTGAGCTCCTCATAGAATTGGTCATTGCTCTTAATCGGTGCAATACAACTCCATTTTACTCCAATCTCAGCTAGGATAAACTTGGTTTCAAACCAGATTTGATGACAGAAAAAGAAAAGTTAATTGGACATGACCAAGACATACATTTAGATGCTCAAACTAAAAAAACTCAAACAAGAAAAACAAGGATTAACCGAATGAAAATGCAACTGACTCAAGAAAAACGTAGCTGGCACAGAAAACAAAACAAAAAACTCAACAGAACCTAAATCAAAAATCAAATGATTGTAACAGAGATGAACACAGAATCAAAACAGTTTAGAAATTGAATGACAGTTTGGAAGTATGAAATGAACTTATCTCACGGTTCTAGCTTGAACCTTGCTCTGATACCACTTGTTACATCAAGGCTTGATGTAATCTTGCAGATCCGTGAGACCAGAGATGAGAAGAGGCAAGGTAGTAGCTACAATCCAATGGAACAGTACCGTTGCTAGAGTGCAGATGCAGATCTGGAATTTGGAGGTGTTGGCAGCGAAAATGAAGTGTATGGAAGGGTGATATGGATGCTAGCTTGAATGAATGGATCACAACTCAGAAGGCTTCCAACAAGTGGAAGAAAGTTGCAATGGAGAAGCAAGCTTGGGAAGTGACTCTCGGAGAAAGAAGATTGCTATTCATTTCAGCAGAAATTCTTTACTATATTCCAAAAGTGAAGTACAAGCATTGCCTAAGAGGTTTTATAGACTAACCTCTCGGCCATTGGCATGGAAAATGCCTAGATCCGTGAAATGTGGATCTAGTCCACGTAGGCACACCATGTGGTACATGTGACACCTTCTAGAAGGCTTATTTAACATGTGGAAAATGCTAGCTAATCTAATTGGCACATGTTTCACCTATACAAGCTCAAATGCCGTGCCAAATGTATGGGAAATAATGTGCTTCTAGCCTTTTCCTTCCTTGGACCATCTTGGCTCTTGATCTTGCTTTCCTGGCTTCCACTCAAAACATTTGAAAAATATGTGACCTTTTGGTGTTGACTAATTGAGTTCCTTTTATAATTTCCGAGCCATCTGTCTAGTTATAGGACCTGGATGCAGCCTGCTAGGGCCCTTTGTATCATTTTTGCTATCAGATATGAATGTTTGTTTTCCATGCACTGAACATGAGTCTGAGACTGTTGTTGATATAGTTTCTGCATTTGAAAGTGATTCATGTTCTGATAGTATATCTGAGGGTCATCTTGTTACACTGAGATTGGGTGTTATACCTCTGCATGTTCTTTCTGTGGAACCATATTACACTAACCATGTTGCAGGTGGTACATATGAATTTGATCAACACCCACCCACAGTGGAAGACAAGGGTGCCAGTGTACACAAAAGCTTGAAGATTAATATGCACCAGCTGAACCTGCTCATCAACATTCAATTCTTCTTAGATCCAACTGTGGAGGACATCTCCCTGCTCGATCAAATCTGGAGGATGAAGCAGTTCTTCCTCAAGACTTCCTTCCTGAATCCTGTGGTGGAAGAGATCTCCCTGAAAGTCCAAAATTGGCAACTGCCACCATGATTAGGGGAGTTTTGTTTTCCCTTCTTCCCCCTTTCCTGCTTTTATTGCACTTGTCCATGATTTGTTGATTATTATGATTGTGATCTTAGGCTTGTGACACATTGAGGACACTGTGTAGTTTAAGTGTGGTCCATTGGGGGAGATTCTGATTTTTCTTTATTAGTTTATGTTTTCTGCGTTATATTTTTTGTTTTCCAGGTAGTTTTGTTGTGTCTTGTGTACAGTTTTGCATGCTTTTCGTGAATTCTGGACTATGATTAGGTTGTAATTTTCCTTCACTTTATTGATACTCTGATTTGTTGGATTCCTTGCTTTTCTTTGCTTGGAAGATGATCATGATGTTCGAGAGTTGAATTGATTGTGACAATTACCCTGTGTGAGATTTGAGCCATTTGATGATCTTTCTTTTGTGTGTTATGTCTCTTGATTGCTTGCACTAATGCCTTGGCTTGACTCTTTTTGATGATTCTTGATTGATATGCATGTTTGGAACTGATAAAGGCAATTTTGTTGTTGAGCCTCTCTAGCCAGATGAACCTACCTTGTTGTGATCCTTTGATAACCCTTTTGAGCCTCTACTTTCCCCATCTCTTTGTTTTGAAGCTCATACACTCGCCGTAACTGAAAAACCATGATTACCTTAGCCTTATGGAGTTTTGGAGCTTTCGAATTGTTTTGGGAATAAGTGTGGTCTCTTGGGAGTTTCAGATGAATTGGTTAGTGAGGCCTCTTCTTGTCATGTTTTTGTTATTATGTGGTGTATCTTGTCTCTTGAAATTGTTGCTGAATAGAGTAAAGAAAAGAGACAGGATGAAAAAAACAGAGAAAAAAAAGAGAGCAGAAAAACAGTGAAAAATGAAAAAATAATTGTGAATAATTGTGAATAATGGAGTCAAGAAGGGGATGGAATTAAAGGTTCTGGGTGTGTTTGAATGTGTTTACACTTGTTCCCCCATTGCTCCTCTGTTCCTTATGGTTTGTAGCTTCTTATCCAGATGTATCCTCCCTTGTCCTTGGCCCCATTACAACCATGAAAAGACCTTTTGATTTCAACATGTGTATGTGCTTGAGTGTTTATATTAGAGGCTTGCCAAGTCTATTTGTGTTTGCTTTCTTGAGTGCATTGAGTGACGTTAATTTACCTTAAACACTTGAGAGAAACACTGATAGTGTGCATCCGTGAGGCTTTGTTGCTTTTGATTCATCTCTTGAACTTATTGACTGTTTTCCATGTACTGAACTGTTTGGATGATTTTGTGAGTATCTGCTTTCATTGACTCTGTGTGGGATTCTGTGATGACTCGATATTTAATTGATTTCACTTGGTTTATTGTGCTAGAATTAATCAGGGAATTGTGCTTAATTGTCCGGTATTTTCCTATTTTTCCTGATTATGCTTAATATGACCGGAAATTCTAATTTTAATTAATTTGAATATTCTGAGCTAATTATTTGCATTATTATTTTCAGGGAAAATTTTGGAAACATAATTTAGGACATTTGGAGGAGACAAAATAAATTCAAGACTCTTCGTTTAGACATTTTAAATTTAGTTGTATTGTAATTTTAATTGTTTAAATTTTTTGGACAAACTTTTGCACATTGGGCCATTGTTAAAAAATTATGAAGGCCCAAATGTTGTAGGACACTTGGCACCCTAGGATTTTATTTTTTTAGGGTGGACCCCATCCCAATTTTAGGACACATGATCCTAGGAACATTACCACCAGCCATCAATTATTTTTTTGGCAATTTCTCTGCTAGGAGCGTTGGAGAGTTTTTTGGAAGGATGTGGATTTCATTTGATTTTGGATGAAGGAGGCATTCTCGGCATTGAAGGTGCTAGGAGCTGAAACGTTTTTCGGATTGGAAGGAATGTAATTCACGGTTTTTGTTCCCATGGGTTGAATGAAAAACATTTCTTTTTTTTATTTTATTTTGTGCAATGCTATATCATTTCTTTTTTTTTAAAGCTTTGCATTGATTGGAAACGGTGCAGCAAAGTTCCCAGGGAAGAGCTCCCAACACGTTAAGCTACTTTAATTTAGGGTGCAGCACATTGTAGCCAAGTTCCTTTTCTTTGGATCTACTTTTTCTTACATGTTGTCACATCATACTGCAATGGAATTTAGAAAGGGTGTTTAACAAGTTTTTTTTCCTGAATGAAAATGGTTGTGGGGTCCGGTGAGGGGATACTTGTGGTTTCAATTTATTTTGAAGAATGAAGAGTAGATTAGGTGATTGATGGAGAGCTTACGGCACCTTTAATTCATTCTGCCGGCTGCTGCTTTTTTTAAAACATATTTTTTTTGGCTTTGATTAAATGAAATGTAGAATAGGTTGGAGTCTAGGGGTGATGGAACGTTAGCAATTGTTATTAACTTTTCTTTTAGCATGAAGTAGATTAGAAGGGGAGTAGGTGAATGGGCCACGGTGTTGATTTTGGTAGAAGAATTTTGATGCATTGATGGAGAAAGTTATGCCACGGCCTGGGAGATATTTTTTTATGGCATTTACATTTCAATTTATTTGGTAGAGGTTAATGAGGTCACGTGAGTTGGTAAAAAAAATATATATATATATGTTGTTTATTTTCTTTAGCT
>NW_014542554.1:386905-408867 GCF_000741045.1 Vigna radiata var. radiata | reverse complement strand
CTAATTTGGATATTTTGAGCTGATTAAGCGTATTTTTGGTTACAGGGAAATTGTGGAAATATCATCTAGAGCATTAGGATATGGCGTGGCACATTCAAGACTCAATATTTAGTCATTTAGATTTTAATTAAAGTTGTAATTTCGTTTTCTAGAAGCCTTTGCATAGAATTAGGTGTTTTGGACCCTTTTAGGGCATTTTTGTAAAAAACCAATTGTGGGGGCCATGTGGCATCTCTTTAGGGCTGACTTGTAGTGTGTGGACCCCACCAAATGTGAAACTCTTGGTATTTGGGGTGTGAAAACCGAGCCACACAAGAGGAAGACATATAGCTCATGGTTTTTGGCTTCTTTCTTCTAGGGTTTCTCTTGTTTTGAACATGCTCTCATGATGCTTGTTTGGTGCTACGGTTTTAAGCCATTTTCAATGATATGATGCAGATTTTCTTCTTCCCTTGACTTTCTCTTGGTTGTCTTAATTTATTGGTGGTGGAAATCCATTCATTCCTTCTTCCATTTGCTTGTTTTTTATGTTTGAAGCTTGAGCTTTTAAGCTTTTCTTTGCATTTCCATGGTGATTGTTGGGTTTGAGTGACTTTATATTTTCGTTTTTCCTCTCCTTTACTGCTGTTTCTCACGTTTTTCTTTGCATTTTGGTTGGTTGGTTGATGAAAATGAGGTTCTATGTGAGTTTTGGGTTAAAGAGAGCTTAAGTTGATGTGTGGGTGTTGTGGTTTGGACTCTTTCTTCTTGATTTTCGGTTTTGATGTTTGAAACAAGGATGGGACTAGATTTTGGTGTTGTTATTGTGGCTGGACAAAGCTGGAATTGATAGCTTGGTTATCATTTTCGTTTTTGCAAGGGAAATTTAAGAAATGGAAGATTTGGTTAGGTTGAAGTAGCATATGTTTGGGTTTATTGTTCATGACTTGTTTTGAATTGGATTCCTTGAGTTTTATGGTGTATGTTTCAGTAAAGTGGAGGAAGAAAACATGAATGGTGTGTTGGTAGGGAAAGAAAAACGAAAATGGAGATAGGAAGGAGGAGAGAAGGTGCATTAAGTTTTTATCCGATTTGGACAAGCACAAAAGATGCTCACTTTCACTCTAGGAATGTTTCTACTTTTGAATTTTGTCTTTTCCTTGCTTTTCCCAGCCGTGAATCACCATGAGAATGGAGGATGTTTGAGGTTATTTTCTTTGCTTTTACTTTGCTTACATGGCACCTTGGGTGAAGCACCTTAAGTATCTTTCATTTACACTTTGGTTTGAAGCATTTGTTTTTTGGCAATTCCACCTGTAGTTCACGTGTCTTGGTGTGTGGTTCCATTTTATTTTTCTGCATGGGAAGAGTGAGAGGACGAATTTATGGTGTTTGGAAGGCACATGTTAATTTCCTTGAAAAATGGTGCACATGGGAGAAGAAGTCAACACATTTTGTGGCTTATAGAAGGTGAAATTGAAGTATGACTTGGGTGCATGGTGACTCACGGCCATGTCTTTTTCCTTGGCCAATTGGACTTTTAATTTATTTTTTAATTGCACCTTGGTTCACATAAATTACTAGAAGTTAAATAGGCTTGTTAATTTTTCTTGTTTTCACTTAGTTCAATTAGTAGGTTGAGTTGTTTTTCATCCACTTAATTTAGTGTTGCATTTTAATGGCTTTAATTGTGTTTGGATATTTATCTATTACAATGTTCAATTTACTTTTTCCGTTCACTACGTTATCTATTTTGTTTGGTTTCTTTACCTTCTTGCATTTCCATTTTCCTCACTTGGTTTAAAGATAGTTTGGTCTCAATGTAGAATCATTCGGTCATCTGTAGGACCGTTCGGTCTTCATGCTTTGTCCATTTATTTCAATGTTTTCAAGTATGTTTGGTTACTTTTAATTTTCATTTTTAATTTAATTTAATTTTCCTTGTAAAAACCTTTCACAACCCCCCCACTTCGTGTTAGACCTAAGACTCGAACCACATTTGGTCCTTGAGAGACGACCTAGGGGTTATTCCCTAGCTATACTGCACTTCTCATATGCAATTAAATTTGTATGTGTTGTGACAGCCCATCACATGCCTACCCCTGCTGGACGTATTATGGGCCGTGAATGTGGAGATTGCAGCTGGACGTGTGAAGAGTGGAGAAGGCTGCTGCGTGTATGCATGGAGTTGTGTGGACTGTGGAGGCCTTTTGAAGAAAGCTGGACCGCAGAGCTGCTTCTTACATGACAACTGTTGGAAAGTGGCCGTGAAGACAAATATGCTAGACTCATAATGTGGACCGCATCTTTGCTACATGGACGTGAGCTCTGGACTGTTGCACTTCTTTTATTGATTTTTAAATGGAATAAGTAATGTGCTCCTTGTGCGTGTTGTAGCTGTGTTCTGGACGTCACTCCTCTTCCAATTGAAAAACACTTTCATCTCAAAGAATACAGCCTGGGTCGTGGTGCTCTCAATCAGCCCCAGAGAATCGGCACCTCTTCAAGCACCTCCAAATTGATTGAGCAAGCCGTGACACACCTCTGGCCTAATTACTGGGTTGTGGCAGTGAGTTGTATGCGTCTTCAAATATTTTGGAACTCTTCCTACGTGAGATTGGTTGTTGGACTGAGCTCTTTTAAATTGCACCAGTGCACACCTCATGAATGACATGAGCAACCGTGACACAAGTCCCATGTTTAATTGGATAAAAAATTGGAAACCCTTTTCCATGTGGTTGTTGGACCATATGAGAAGGAAAGGGCTGCACCTCTTCAAATCATCATGTGGAGACCTACTTCCATTTACTTTGGACGTAAGATGGGCCCCTCTACTGGATGAAGATATGATATGCGTAGGTGCTGCTTTCATGAAGGCTGCCAGCTTGAAACATGTTGGGCCATGACACCTTCTCCAGGACGTGCACTTGGAAGTTGCAACAATATGCTAGACTACGGTGCTCACCCTTCCAATTGTGACAACGTTGAGCTTCTTATCTTCTTTTTTTTCTTTTTGTTTTCTTTCTGCACCCAAAACATCAGCTTGTTGCACCCTCGTTGATTTCTAATTGCCATGGGCCGTGATATGTTTTTTTTTTCTTCGTGATTGGAACAATGCTCACCATGTGCACTCGCAAATATTAACTTCACACCTCTTCTTTCAATTAGGCTCATTTAACCTCTAAATGTCCCAAATTGTATTTCCAGAATTTTTCCTGAAAATAATAATGCAAATAATTAGCTCAAAAAATTCAAATTAATTAAAATTAGAATTTCTGGTCAAATTAAGCATAATTAGGAAAAACCGGAAAATACCGGACAATTAAGCATAATTCCCTGATTAATTTTAGCACAATAAACTAAGTGAAATCAATAAAATATCGACTCATCAATGGGAATAGCAAGACATGTTTATATATTTTTAGAAAGGATATGAGAGTAGATAAAGGTTTTCCTCTATAAAAGGAACGCATTTGGTGAGAAAAATTACATACAAAGAACACTTAGTGCTACCTCTCATTGCTCTGCTTTCTTCATTGATTACTGTCACAAAAAGCGTAGCCCTTACTCCACAAATAGATTTGTTGAATCGAAACAGTTTCCCAACAGGCTTCATCTTTGGTACAACATCCTCAGCGTACCAGGTACACTCATGCAACAATGATTATGTTTTATCAATGTTCAACCCCATATGAAACACCTTCCATGTTACAAGTTCAAATGTTTAGTTCTTTCTATCAGCTTTATATTATGGTTTTCGGGTCACATGTTTATGTCTGTATGCAATATGAAGGTGCAGCCAATGAGGGTGGTAGAGGACCAAGCATTTGGGATACCTTCACTCACAAATATCCTGGTAAGTATATTATATAGTGGTTGGTTAACTGTCTTTAAGTTTTCCTTTGTGTATCTTTTTTTAAGCTTGCTTTAAGGTAGTATCTATTAGTCCCTGATTTCCAGATGGTTTCTGTTGAGGGGGATGACCTTGCTGGTTTGGAAGATGTTAGCTCTGATGATAATTATGAAGTAGAGCTTACTGATGGTGATTCAAATTCCATTGGAATTGGAACTACTGCTGCTAAAAGGCCTTATAGTATGGCTCATTTTTTAATTAAAGTTTTAGGTTTTTGTATTGATAGGATGAGCCTAGATTATTTGTTTGTCATGTTAATATTTAATTTATTAATAGCAGATAGCACAGAGCAACTTCCTCTAATGCAAGGTGAAGGAAAAACATTCAGAACATGTAATCTTTATATGTTGAAGAAGGGTTGAATATATCTATAGTTTATCTCACCCTCTATGTGTATTGCAGGTTTGGGGTTGGTGATTTTGATTGGAAGAAGTTTACTTCCTGCATGAAACAGAAGACTTACAATGAAATTAAAGAGTAATAACATCAGTTTTCTTTGAACTAATGCCATATTTGGATTGGGATGTTTTAGACATTCAGAATGATGAATTTGATGTCACAACTCTACAGCTAGGCTAATGCATTCTTAACCATTTAGACACAAAATTAGATTGAGAATGGGAATGTGTTTAGTAGTTACTAAGTTTAATCTTTTGACTCACCAATATATTATTGATTGCGTGTCTCTTCAATTAGGTAGTGTGTGTGAAGACGTTGTATTCGTTTGTCTTTCCTTTTTCTCCTCAGCTTGGTGTCCATGACAATTAGTCCGACAGAGGGGGTGTAGCAGGTAATGTCTTCACATTTGACTAAGGTCTTACTTTCTATGAAAGCTTAGCTGGTTTACTAGCTGTTTCAGAAGACCTTTAGCTTTTGTTAAAGAAAGAATATGATTAGATTATGTATATAACTTTTGTTGTATTAAAACATACATTTTGCAGCTTAAAATATAGTTTTGTTAAAGGCTGAGAGCATGGGAGATAAGGTTGAGTGATGAACAAGCTAAGAAATGTTGCACAGGATAAAGGAGTTCAAACCAAGTTTTCCTATTGGCAAAGTATTTTTTATGGTTCTCTTGTAAGTTTTTATCTGTTCTTTTTTATGTGATTCTCTTAAAATTTGGGTTTAGGATCTGTATCAATATTAAAATAATTGTAGAGACTTTATATCCCGATGATGTATCACTATATGAATACGAGATGTTTGTTACGATGGTTAACTGATATTTTAGGCTTAGAATTTATAGAGACTTTATATGTATAACAAATATATCGTTTTTGAGCTCCCTTGCAGTTATGAATGTCAAATGATCATGGGTATTTTTTCTAAAAAAAAAAAATTGATTTTACGGCGGTTTTGGTGGAAACCCCAGCTAGTATCGGTAGTTTTGATGAAAACCCCGGTTAGTACCGACGGTTTTGAAAACCTCCGAAAATTTCTACGGTTCAAAAAACCGCCGATAATTCTGCCAGTAATTGGGACACTGCTTTTCCCAGTGGTTCTTGCAACCGCGGGAAATGTATTTAAGGGGGGGTCAAAACCCCCGGTAACGTTAAGAAAAACCCCTAGTAAAATTGGGTTTTTTTTTTAGCAACTATAATTATTTTAAGGTTAAATATATGTTTTGGTCCTCATATTTGTATGCCAATCTCAATTTGGTCATCATATTTTTCTTTGTCTCAATTAGGTCCTATAATTTGTAAAAATGAGGCAATTAAGCCGTCATCGTTAAGTAATGACTAACGTCGTTTATATCTGATGACGTGGTGGAAAGAGAATTAGCTTACGTGCATTTTAGTGTAAAAAATGATAGATTTTGACGGGGTGGTAGCCATATCTTCACACTCACGACTACTACTAACACCCTTTATTCTCACCCGTAATCCTCCATCATCATCTCTGATTGATATCATCAAAACCCCTGGGGGGCATTTTCCTGCAAGAAAAAGCCTAACCCATCCTTGGCAGATTCCTTTTTTTTCATCGCCAAGCCAAATTCTCAATTGAAACAAGAACCTCTTCTTCTCATTTACCTCCGCAAACAGTTCATCACACATACATACATCAAATCCTCTCTTCCAGTTCATTGCACATATATTAGAATATACACATAAATCAAAACAGAACAGAGAAATAAAGGAAGAAGAAAGAGCTGGTGCGCTGGCCGACAGAGGTTGTGGCGGTGATCGACGCCACTAGGTGACGCCTCAGACGACGATTCGCGACTGTCGATGCGGCAGCCCTGGCTTGGTGGCAGCGGCGATGTTCATCAGCAAGAGGATAACCTTGCGTGAAGAGAAGGGGAAAAGGACAGGCACAACACCGCCGACCCTAGGAGGCGCCACCGGCTCTTGGTAGTGCTGACGGTAGGCTCGACGGTAACAACGACACCCCTACGACGACGAACGGTCAGTGAATGAAAGGGTCTCTCGCGCAAGAGAGGTAAGAACCCTTGTGGTGGCCGGCGGGAGCTCCGGTAGCGAACGACATCGTTGGCGACGCCTTAAATCGTGGCTCCTAGCATTTGATTTTGGCGGTAGAGACGGTGGGCACGGCTGCAGCAGAGAAAGGGATTCCGTGAAGTTTTTTCTTTCTCCTCGAGGGAGACCCTAAGTCTCTAGACATTTGATCAAAATGGGAGCATTGCTGGCAGACCCCTAATGTTTCTGTTAGGGTTAGGAATCTTTGGGCCTGGCTGTTAGGGTTAGGAAGCTTTGTGGATGGCGGCGGCGACAACTGATTTTGCTGTAGCGGCGAAGACATGACGTGAAGGAGTCGATGGCGACAATGACTTTGACGGTGACCAGCGACGCCGACGACATCCTGGCTCCCGGCTTGCGTTGGTCGACTTGGGGAAGGTGGCAGCGTGCAGCGGAGATGGCGAATTCCCCTTTTGGATTTCGTTGGATAAGAGACTCTAGGTCTCAATTTCTTTTCTAGAGTGAATGAGGCTGGGAATGGTTAAACCCCTGATTCCTCTTTTCTGATTCAATTAAAAAACTTAAATTAAAAAACCTAATTCCACCTCAAAAGTTTTATTTTATATATTTATATTCCACGTATTTATTTTTTATAAGTCAGCCAATTCTCTGTCCACCACGTCATCAATAACAGACGGCGTTAGTCATTAGTTGAGGACTTAATTGCCTCATTTTTACAAATTATAGGACCCAATTGAGACAAAAAAAATATGATGACCAAATTGAGATTGGCATACAAATATGAGAACCAAAACATATATTTAACCTTATTTTAATTAAAAATCAAACCTTTAAACATTAATTCAAACATATATTTATATATAAAATTCAATGTTTTGAAGATTTTAATCAACTCACTAAAGTAAACTTAGTGATGAAATGTTTGAATAATTGCATATGAAGTTTCACTATTATAAAATAAAATAAAATTTTAATAAAACGGCGTGTGTTTACATTCATTTGTTGTGGTGCAATATATTGTAAAACTTTATTTGACATTCAAGAATAATATAGAATAATATTATGTTATTTCTTTAGATAACGACAAAAACAAGAACATATATGTTCAAGCATACCATCTTTTCACAATGAAATATTATCTTGAAATGAAGATTCTTTACACGATTATTGTTCCATTCTTTTGAAAAATAATTTCACGTGAACTTTCAATGTTGAAACTGCAACTTGGTCAATCGAGGTATATAGAAAAAGAGTTTTATAACGATTAAATTATTATTTGGTAGAGAAAAAGGCCACTGATATGGCTGTCTATTTTGACTATATTAGTAATTTACTATTACATAAAATGATGATAAGGATGTAATGATAAAACTAATGCTTAATAATGAATGCTGGGTAGGTCGGGTCTTTGCCCATCTACTTCGTTTTTGGATATATAACAGCAATATAGCGAAATTAGAATGCTCTCACGTGCTTCTTGTCGAGTACTGTCTTTTTACAAGTTTTTATTATGGCGTTCTGTGCATGGTCCAACTTGTAGACTTGGTAGGTATCATTTAGAATATTTAAATTCTTCCTAATAGAATTTTATAGTTATTGACTAAAAAATCACCGTAAGCATATTTAAGAACTTTTTCACTAAAATTAAAATGAAACTTATAGCAAGGTTTTATTTATTTATTTATTTATTTACATCATGTTATGCATTAAAATGAAATGTTAACATTTCACATGAGTTTGAGCACATGACCAAACAAATTTTGAAACTTGTGAAAAAAAAACATCTTTTAAAAACTAATAAAACGTAAACGTTGAGAGTTAAACAACTTTTAAAAAGTAAAAATGAATATTGAAAGGTAAAGAATAAAACTATAGAAAATTCAATTTATTAACGAGATTAATGTTGACAAAATCAATAATACATAATACTTTCAAGAAAGATATGTCTTAATAAAAATGAAAAATGTGAGTATTGAATAATTTGAGTAAATAAAAAGAAAACTCGAATCATTTATTATAAAATCCTTTAAATTTTTATTTAACGTTGATCTTATTATTATTATATAATTAACTTCCGCAGCCCACATGTGATTTTCAAATCAACCCGATAAAATTATTTAGAAGACTGAAAATTGACAGATTCAAATGCACAATCACTAATCTTTCAGTTGAGAATTTGTGGATATTAATGCTTTAATTTCAAGTGGGAGATAAAATAATTACTTGGCCCCACCATAATTCATTATTGAGAAATACCAAAGTGGGAGATAAAATAATTACTTGTTAAAATACAAAATCTAGTCCCTTTGTGGCAAATGTTTCCAATCGAAATAAAAAAAGAAAAGTCATAGCATGAGATCGTAGACCATATGTGTCGTAGTTGGTATAAAGGCTTTTTGAGTTTAGTTCATGACATTTTCGTTTTGTTATAATAAAAGCAAGTTTCATTCGTGGTCTGCTTCGGGAATAAAACAAAAGTATTTGGAATAGAAAATCACTGGGCCCCCACTAACAAGAAAAATATCATACATTTAATCCAAGAAATGCTCCCATGAGTTGTGAATCAGATGCTATATAAGGGGAGCTGGGCATGGTAGGATCCTCAGGCCAAAATCTTGGTTATTTAGTCTCAAGCTCGGGATCACAAAAACAAAGGTCAGACAAACACATTCACAACCATGTTGCTCGAAATTACAATTGGTTTGCTGGTGCTGGCTTTGTTTTTGCACTTGCGGCCCACACCCACTGCTAAATCAAAGGCCCTTCGCCACCTTCCCAACCCCCCCAGTCCAAAGCCTCGTCTTCCATTCATTGGTCACCTTCACCTTCTAAAGGACAAACTTCTCCACTATGCTCTCATAGATTTATCGAAAAAGTACGGCCCTTTGTATTCTCTCTACTTTGGGTCTATGCCAACCGTTGTTGCCTCCTCCCCTGAGTTGTTCAAACTCTTCCTTCAAACCCACGAGGCTGCTTCCTTCAACACAAGATTCCAAACCTCTGCCATAAGGCGCCTCACTTATGACAACTCAGTGGCCATGGTTCCCTTTGGACCTTACTGGAAGTTCATCAGGAAGCTCATCATGAACGACCTTCTCAACGCCACCACCGTCAACAAGTTGAGGCCCCTGAGGACCCAACAGATCCGCAAGTTCCTCAAGGTGATGGCCCAAAGCGCACAGGCTCAACAGCCCCTTAACGTCACCGAGGAGCTTCTCAAGTGGACCAACAGCACTATCTCCATGATGATGTTGGGTGAGGCTGAAGAGATTAGAGATATTGCTCGTGAGGTGCTTAAGATTTTCGGGGAGTACAGTCTCACTGATTTCATCTGGCCATTGAAGAAGCTCAAGTTTGGACAGTACGAGAAGAGAATCGATGAAATATTCAACAAGTTCGACCCTGTCATTGAGAGGGTTATTAAGAAGCGCCGAGAGATCATGAGAAGGAGAAAGAACGGAGAAGTCGTTGAGGAAGAGCAGAGCGGAGTTTTCCTCGACACTTTGCTTGAATTCGCTGAGGACGAGACCATGGAAATCAAAATTACCAAGGAGCAGATCAAGGGTCTTGTTGTCGTGAGTTTCCTACTTTTTTATTGGTCGGCTTAATCATCATATTTAATAATATATATCACTATAAAAATAACCCTAAGTGTTTTTAAACTGTTGGAGTATTTAATGAAGGAAATGTTAATGCTATACTCAATAATTGTATATCAAGACAAAAAGTATATATGACGAGTTAACTGGATTTTTATTTGACGTTGCAACGTAGACTAATAGACAGTCGTTTGTATGTGCAGGACTTCTTCTCAGCAGGGACAGATTCCACAGCTGTGGCAACTGAGTGGGCTTTGGCAGAGCTGATCAACAACCCTAGGGTGTTGCAGAAGGCTCGGGAGGAGGTATACAGTGTTGTGGGAAACGATAGACTGGTTGATGAAGTTGATACTCAAAATCTTCCTTACATCAGGGCGATTGTGAAGGAGACATTCCGCATGCACCCACCACTCCCTGTGGTAAAGAGAAAGTGTGTGGAAGAGTGTGAAATTGACGGGTATGTGATCCCAGAGGGAGCATTGATACTTTTCAATGTGTGGGCTGTAGGAAGAGACCCTAAATACTGGGACAGACCATTGGAGTTTCGTCCTGAGAGATTCTTGGAAACTGGAGCTGAAGGAGAAGCTGGGCCTCTTGATCTTAGGGGCCAACATTTCACACTTCTCCCATTTGGGTCAGGGAGAAGAATGTGCCCCGGAGTGAATTTGGCTACTTCAGGTATGGCAACACTTCTTGCATCTGTTATCCAGTGCTTTGACCTGCAAGTGTTGGGTCCACAAGGACAAATATTGAAAGGCAATGACGCCAAAGTGAGCATGGAAGAGAGAGGTGGACTCACGGTTCCAAGGGCACATAATCTGGAGTGTGTTCCAGTTGCAAGGACAAGCGTTGCAGCTAAACTCCTTTCCTAGTTCACAAGATATATACAACAACACTGTCTTGCCACGCATACAGTTGCTTTTGTGTGTTTATAATAATCGTTTCAATAAGGTGTCTTTGATACATAACGAAGTCAGGCACATTCACATGTATCATCAACTCCAGTTTATCAGTTTGTACCAATGTCGTGTAGAAGTTTTGGATCTAAGTCAAATTCTTTTGGAGAATCTTATAATGTACTATATATTACCAGTCCCCTATAATAATATTTTAACAGTTTGAATCGAGAAACTATTTATCAAGACCTATATAATAAAGTAAGTTCAATGTTTCCTTTTCAACAGCTAAGATATAAGATATATCTAATTTATTTTATAACATTATTGGTTTTAAATAAGATTTAAATAATTTTAACTTTGACTCTTTCTCCATGGATTTTGCAATATTGACAGAGTATATAGCATCCTGCAAGCAATAAAAACATCATGCTAATTCATAGAAGAAAAAACGAAAGACTGAATTAGGGGATTGTGTAGATTTGACACCTTCTTTTATAAAGGTCTCTCGCATATGAATATCTACATACAGTGACTCGATCTCTAGAATCATTAGTGCAAAAATGTTGTTTAACGTCACCCTATAGATGAATAATCGTGATATAGATGATAACGGTTGAGAAACAGTTATTTTCATGTACTATTGCAGACCAAATTACACCCTTTAAGACTTATAATGAGCTTATAATCAAGTAAAATCTAATAAATGAGTCAGTCGAGAGTCAAAAGTTGTTTTTAGCGATATTATGCTTGTTTTGCATTGTTTTGAAGCTATTTTGATGAAAGTGAAGATGGAAACTGAAGATGAAGGTCTTAGACTCAAGACAGAAGAAGAAAATTGAAGAAAAGAAGAGTCTATGAACCGCCTGGCGGCAAAATTGCACCGCTGGGCGGTCTAGTGCGAGGAGGAAGCACCTAGCGTGGACGCTGGGCGAATTTGCGATCAGAGGCAAACCACCGGGCGGTGGCCCCCTGTCGCCGGGCGGCATAAGTGTGCCGTCGGGCAGTTGTCTGCTGGGCCTGGGCCTGTTTTCTGTGACGCTCCTCAACTATAAATAGTCCTATTACAATTTCATTATGATTCTTTTGACAGAAGAGGGCGGCCAGACCTAATTTTCACTCTCTGGAGAGGATCTCTTGGATGCTTAGGCTCCTTTTCATCTTATCTAGGGTTTGCTTTTCCATTCTTCCATTATTTTCATCTAGGTTCACCATGACAATGGTGAACTAAACCCTTTTGTTATTGGGGGAAACAATGTAATCTTTTGAAACTCTCTTTTATTGAAACTCATGTTTATTTATATGATTCTTCATATTCTTGGATTATCAATTTTTGGGTTCTCATCTGCGCTTAATGCTTTTATCGTTTAACTCATTCGATAATTGTTGTTTGTCTCTATTGATACGGGAACGTACAGTACTGTCATGAACTGGTGAGAAGTTCCTTGATTAAGCAATACCAACCCAGGGATAGGGGGTAGAACAATCAATTGTTTTTGCTTCTGTTCTCAATGCATTATTAATTGCTAGGGGAGGCTAGGGATAGCAAGCCGGTAATTAGTAATAGGCTCTTTTCGTCGAGGGATCGGGTTAAGGGTAGGCCAAGAAAGTTTGCATAACAATTAGATAATCAAGCACAATAAACAAGAGGAGTAGATAAGAGGGAGCGAATAAGATGAAATTGTCAACCCCCAACAACTCCATTCATCCATAGTCTTTTTCGTCAATTGAATCAACCACATTGCATGTTTATTTTCTGTCTTTGCATTCACAACAATTAATTCTTTCTTTCCAAGTCTTACGATTTTGATTCACACAAACGATAAACACCTTTCGAGTCTCTTGGGAAGAACGATATCGGGTATTACCGATTATATTACTTGCACGATCTGGTACACTTGCCAGTGAGTCAACAAGTTTTTGGCGCCATTTCTGGGGACTCGAGGTTATTTTAAGTAGTGTGAATTGATTGAATTTGACTTGTTTGTAATTATTTGTTTTTATTCTGTTTTGTTTTATTTTCTGTAAAAGTGCTTTTAGGGTGTGTTTCTTGTGTATGCAGGAAACAATACACACTAGAAGTAGAAAAGACCAGCAACCTCTCTTGGAAGGACTCTCAGATAGGAGAAGGAGGAAAGTTAGACGCCCTACAAGTGAAAACTTTCCTTCTCCTGAAGAACTTTTGCACTCTTCATTTGAGACCTCTGCACAGAATATTGAGGAGATGACGGACCAACCTCCTCCTAGGCGTACACTTGGGGACGCATCCAACATGGTGGGTCCTATGAACTTCAACAGCATAGCTTTTCCTGTAGACAATGCAACCAATATGGTTATGAACCCTGCTCTTATTCAGCTTGTTTAGAGTAATCAGTTTCACGGAATGTTAAATGAAAATCCATATGATCATTTAACCACTTTCAGCGAGATTTGCAAGACCGTGAAGATAAATGGAGCCTTTGACGACAGGGTTCGACTCAGTCTGTTTCCTTTCTCTCTTGGAGGAAACGCCAAAGCGTGGTTTCATTCGTTCGAGGAAGGCACATTCAGAAACTGGGATGCGTTGGCAGCAACATTTGTGAACAAATTCTTCCCGCCAACCAAGATTAACCAAGGAAAGTTAGAGATCTCTTCATTCAAACAGGGAATGGAGGAAACTTTAGGTCAAGCATGGGACAAATTTAAAGGCTTGTTAAGAAAGACTCCTGTCCATGGACTTGATAAGACTTCATACTTACTCGCCTTCCTTAGAGGCCTTCATACTCAGTCTAAAATGATTTTCTGGAGGCAGCATAAATACTAAGACTGAAGATGAGGCTTATGATTTGATCGAGAGCATGGCTATGAGTGAGATGGTACATAGTGAGAGAAACGCACAGAAAGGAGGACTCTTGCATCTCCCTGCTATGATGCAATGGCGGCCCAAAATCACCTCCTGACCCAGAAATTGGACAAGCTAACAAAGATCCTCGCTGAATTTCCAATGGGGGTAAGAAACGTTTCTCAGACTCAGCAACTTTGCAACTTATGTGGTGGAGACCATATCAATGGTCAATGTGCTTTCCCCGAGGAGTTGCAGCATGATGTTAACTACATGGGAGCCCAGTTTCCGTACAAGCAAGGTGCCTTCAACCAAGGTAGTTCCAGCCAAGGTTGGAAGAATCACCCCAGTGTTGGGCAACATCAGAACAATTCTTCTGGACCGGTAGGAGGCTTTCGGCAGCAACAACCATCACCTTTATGGCAGCAGGTGAGCAGTTTGACACAGACGGTCAAAGACCTCAGTGATCGATTTGATAAATTCTTCAAAGTCTATGAGTCTCAGCTCAATAGTGATCAAGCTAGCTTTAGATTATTGGAGACACAGATTGGGAAGCTGTCAAAAAGAATACAAATCACAGAGAAAAGTCAGTTTAGGGCTAACACTGATGTTAACCCTAAAGATGAATGCAAAGTTGTTATGACAAGCAGAAAAAGGAAGTCAGCAGAGGAGATAATTGAAATTGGGAGCAGTGAGGATGAAGATGAGGAAAGAATGCATGACCATGAGGTTAATGAATAGAAGAACTAAGAAGAGAAAATAGAAGAGAAAAAAGTAAGGAAAAAGACAGTTACTAAGAGCCATTTAGAGAAATTTTCAATCAGGTAACTGTTACTCCTGGAGCATCTCCAAGAATTCCTGAGTATGACTAGAGAATCAAGCATTATCTGGGAGAGGTGATTGATCTTGATGATGAAGGCGATCAGGGTCGGTTGGTTAAGCCTAGAAAGAAGGATCATCCGCCAAAATTGAAGGATTCAGGGACCTTGACGCTTCCTTGTGTGATCAATGATGTGCACATAAGGAGAGCCATGATAGATTCAGGAGCAAGTGTTAATCTGATGCCTTTTAGTGCTTTCAAAAGGATTGGAGGGCTAAAATTAAAACCAGCAAACACTACCCTGACGATTGCAGATGGATCTATTAAGAAGCCAATCGGTATGGCGGAAGATTACACACTTTCTTAGTCGTGGACATGGCCAATGAGGGAAGAATTTTGTTAATCTTGGGAAGACCTTTCATGAGGACTTCTAAGATGGTTATACGTGTCCATGACGGAGGAATAAAGCTAAGAGATCATGACCAAGTGTTAATCTATGGCTCTGAGGAAACTAAAACGAGAGCAATGCAAAGAGCCAAATACAAAAGGGCCAGAAGAGAAGCTGCAAAAGAGGAAAATACCACAGGTAATGATTGTCTTAACAATTGTAATGTTTTGCAGACTCTTGAGGAGAAGAAAGTGTGCATAGAGGAATCAACCCACTCAAAGGACACACCATTCCTGCGTGGCATGTCACTGCGATTTAAAAACAAGAAATGGATTGTGAATAGGAAGCTTAAGGAGGAGGGAATGGTAGAGATCATAAGGCCTTACTCCACAACAATTCGAAAAGTAGAGAGAAGAAAGTTAAGCAAATGGGATGATGAACATCCCGACATGAAGAAGAAGAGTTGATTTGCTGGAAAGCACTTTTTGTATTTTTGAACAATTTTTTTTATTTTGTTTTATGTTTTTGTTGAACATGTAATTTTTAAATTTTTGGAACAATTTTTGGGTGGCATCTACTGGGGGATGATAAATTTTATGGCATTACTGAAGAACACAGGAAGGTACACCTACTGATGGGTGTTGGAAGGATTTGCACTTACTGACAAGTGCTAAACAGGTTTGGGTTAGGCTCGTGACGTTAAACAAGCGCTACTAGGAGGCAACCTAGATTCTCTCTCTTATCTTTGCATTTAAATTCTTAGAATATGTTGAATTTTATTTTTCAATGTGTATGCTTGGCTTGAATACTTTTTCTGAAGATGTTTGACTGAATGATTTGCATGATGAGCCTATTTGATGAGGATTTGATGTGGATGAGAATTTAGTTGCAATGCATGTTGATATTCTGTGAAACAGATGGGTGATGACTTATGATTGTGGTTATGATGCTAGGCAGGGTGTATGAATGAATATTGTATGATAAAGCATGTTGTGTGAGGTATTGAGCTCCAGAGTTTTCACTGTTGTATGTATTGTTCACAGGAATGCATGAATGATATTGCCTTAATCTGGATGATTGATTGAATTGCATGTGAATGTCATATGATCAAGGTCATTTTTGAAAACCCTTTTCTAGCAAAATTTTTACCCAAAGTGTTTGAAAATATTCTACCCTTTTTGAACCTTGGCCTTAAACAGGATGTGAACCCTTGTCTTGAGATTCTTTACCTTGAGTTGGGATGAGCTTACTTGTATGTGATGAAAATGTTCAAGTTTGGGTTTACATGAGGGAAATTGAAAGGCAATTGAAAAACATTGAGCTCAAAAGTTGTGAAAGAAAAATACACGAGAAAAAGAAAAGAAAAGAAGAAAAAGCATGAAGATGGTCTCAATGCAAAAGAAAAGGGAAAAAGATTGGGAATAAGTGAGATTGGTGAGGAAGATAGTTGTACTTAAATGTTGAATACTATGGTAGCTCTCTTAACTCAAGGACTTTGCATTCCAGAAAAACTAATTATTCTTGTTAGCCCAGCCTCATTACAAGCCTTGGAAAAGTCCTTTTGATGGCATTTGCATGTAAGAATTTTGGTTGTTCTAGATGAATGACAATTTTGTTTCATGTGACTTGTGAATGATAGAGTGTTGGAGTGTTACCCTAAACACTTGAGTGATTGAGTGAAACACTTGCCTGATGAGAATTGCTAAATTTCATGATTACATCTATGCTTAGTGAATTGATCATTCATAATGTGTACCATTTGTTGAAAAACTTGTGAACTGAACTGAATTGGAAGCATGTATGTATCTTGATTTGATTCCACTGAAGATCTGCAGTTGAGTAGTTCTTGTCATGTACTTTGGGAATGTTGAACCATTGGATGAAATAGTAGAAAGCCAAGCTTTGTTTTGTTTGCTTTTTTGTTTTGTTTGCTTGAGGACAAGCAAAGTTATAAGTTTGGGGTTGTGATAACGGTTGAGAAACAATTATTTTCATGTGCCATTTTAGACCAAATTACACCCTTTAAGACTTAGAATGAGCTTAGAATCAAGTAAAATCCATTAAATGAGTCAGTCGAGAGTTAAAAGCTGTTTTTAGCGATATTATGCTTGTTTTGCATTGTTTCGAAGCTATTTTTAGAAAGTGAAGATGGAAACTAAAGATGAAGGTCTTAGACTCAAGACAAAAGAAGAAAATTGAAGAAAAGAAGAGTCTAGGAACCGCCCGGCGGCAAAATTGCACCGTTGGGCGGTCTAGTGCGAGGAGGAAGCACCTGGCATGGACGCTGGGCAGATTTGCGATCAGAGGCAAACCGCTGGGTTCTAGAAAATCCCATGTGGATTCTAGAAACGAAGCATGAAAAACACAATTACATGTGCTAAAATTATGAATACAAAGCTATGGTGATGTTTAGTAAGGCTGGAGGGGTGCGCCAGCAATGTTGATGTTCAATTTGACAATTCAGCCCCTTTGTCTTGAGTCTTTATATTCCATGCAAAGGGAAGGAAAAGAACCTGCCCAGTTGTGCCCATGTCTTCCAATTCTTGTTGAAGCTTCCTTGCCATACTTCTAGTAATGGGTCCATGACCTAAGTCATCAGCCACTAGCACCACCACCACAACCACTGCCACCACCACAACCACTACCACCACACCATAACCACCACCACCTTCAAAACCACTATAACCACCACTGTTGCCGCCGCAACAACCACCACCCACACAACCACAACAACAATCACCACTTTCGTGGTCACCACCACTCCTACCACCACTACTACCACCACAACCAAATCCACCACCACCACCACAAACGTCGCCACCACTGCCGCAACCATCACATCCACCATCGTCGCCGCCACCATCGCTGCCACTGTCACCATCATCCCCACCACCGCCTCCGCCAGCACCACTCCCACCACCACCACCACAACCACCACCACCTCCGCTTCCACCACCACTGCCAACGCCGCCGCCACCACCACCACAATCACCACCAACGTCACCACAACCACCACCACCATTGTCGCAGAAATTGTCATCGGCGCCACTACCACAACCACCACCACCACCACAACCACCGCCATCACCACCACCACCCCCATCGCCGCTACCGCTGCACCGCCACCACCGCTGCACCGCCACCGCCACTGCCAGCACCACCACCGCCGCCGCCGCCACCACCACATCCACCACCACCACACCAAAACCACCACCGCCTCCAAAACCCCTATCACCACCACTGTCGCCGTCACCACCACTCCTACCACCAGTACTACCACCACAACCAAATCCAGCACTAGCACCACAAACGTCGCCGCCACTGCCGCAACCATCACATCCACCACCGTCGCTGCCACCACCTCTACCACTGTCCCCACTACCCCCACCACCGCCACCGCCATCACCACTCCCACTACACCCACAACCGCCACCACAATGACCACCACCACCACAACGACCACAACCGCCGCTTCCACCACCACAACCACCACCACCACCACCTCCACTTCCACCACCACTACCAATGCCACCGCCACCACCACCACAACCACCACCAACGTCAACGCAACCACCACCACCGTCACAGAAATTTCCATCGGCACCACCGCCACAACCACCACCACTACCACCACAACCACCACCACCACCACCCCCATCACCGCTACAACTGCACCGCCACCGCCATTGCCACCACCGCCGCCACCACCACAACCACTACCACCACAACCACCACCGCCTCCAAAACCCCTATCACCACCCCAAAACCACCACCACCACACCACAACCACCACCGGCTCCAAAACCCCTATCACCACCACCATCGCCGCCGCAACCACCACCACCCATACAACCACCACAACAATCACCACTTTCGCCGTCACCACCACTCCTACCACTAGTACTACCACCACAACTAAATCCACCACCACCACCACAAACGTCGCCGCCACTGCCGCAACCATCACATCCACCACTGTGGTCGCCACCACCGCTACCACTATCACCACCACCCCCACCACCGCCACCGCCATCACCACTCCCACCACCACCACAACCGTAATCGCCATCACCACTGCCACCTCCACCACAACCGCCACAACAACCACCACCACCGCCACCACCACAACAACCACCACTGCCACTGCCGCCACCACAACCACTACCAACGCCCCCGCCACCACCACCACAACCACCACCAACGTCATCGCAACCACCACCACCACTGTTGCAGAAATTGCCATCAGTGCCACCGCCACAACCACCACCACCACCACCACCACCCTCATCGCTGCTACCGCTGCACCGCCACCGCCACTGCCACCACCACCACAACCACCGCCACCACCACAACCACCACCACCTCCAAAACCACTATCACCACCACTGTCGCCGCCACATTTATATAAAATCGCGGAAACAAACAAAACATCAAACGTTTGAACGTATTACAATATATTATTCAAAACTTATAATTATTAAAATCCATTATTCAAAACTATAGAAAAATACTTTAAACATAATAAAATTCGCAACAGCTAATCCCATATCTCTCGTCACGCTACTCCAGCCCTGCCTTATCTGCAACGCCATCTACCCCCGTCCAAGTACGATCATTGCAGGTGGAACCACAACCACAAAAGGAAAGGGTGAGTAACTAAGAACATAACATAGTATATGATTTAACATCATACCATCACATCACAGACTAAAATAGTCATAACATCACAATACAGACTAATATAATTATAACATCACAACACATCTCATTATTCAACTCATAACTCAAATCATCCCCATTCAGACTATCATAGCCATAACATTACAATACATCACAGTATTAAATTCACAACCCAAATCATTTACACAAGCTTCTGTTGTTTCCTTGAATTTTGTCGTACCAAACTTGTTTCGCAAAATAGAGCGATTCGAGCCGCCTTCCATCGGAACTTCAGGCTTATCTCCCCGACTCCTCAAGGAATTACGAGTAAAAACTTCAGTTAGGCGCACCTACCGAGCACTATACTCACACGAGCCGAAGTCATTGGGCGAGACATCCAACCCTCTCTGGTCCCCGCGCACGAGGATAGGGTGACACTCGAATCTCGGTCTCCGTAGAGAACTCAACACACTATCGTATCGCAATACGAACACCACCGGTTTGACAAGATTTCTAAGGAAATGACAGAACACTTGCTCTCACAACTTCACCATCACAACCATACACATATCACCCGCATATACAAAGTCAACCAAATTCATTGACCAACAATTAGTTAAAAATACTCAAATAATTAAATCAATAAATTTTTCACAATAAAATAAATTTAATTATTTTCCTACTGGCGAACCCTCGTGAAATTATTAATCTCACCCTTCCATCCACTAGAACCAATATTTCTAGTGCACCCGCCTTTTACTAAAATCACAACACATAATAAAACACACTTTTTCATGTACCCCTTTTTATCTTAAATACACTCACTCCCTCTCATAAATCTACCAACCCATGTGGTCCCCACAACTATTTTTAACTTTAAGAATACCCTTTATTTTTCTCTCTCCAAGTGGACCCCACTTGAAATAAACTTTTCTCACAGAACCTCTCTTTCTCTCTCCCTTTTTCCTACTTTTACGTAACCTTCCTTTCTTCCTATCTTTCTCTTTTATTTATTTATTCATTTTTTTTAATTAAACCAAAACTCACCTCACTCCTCTTTTCTTACAAAACCATGACTCCACTTCCCACTTTATTTCACTTCACGTAGCACACTCCCATGCACAAACCTCTCCTACTTTTTTCTTTCCTTCTCTCTTTTCTACATTAAATGCCATGGCCCCACACCATCTCACACACCACTCTTTTATTTTTTTTCTTCTATTCACTCTCTCTCATTACACTTATGTTGCACCAGACTTCTATCTCAGACACTCATTAATTTTATTTTGACTTTTCAAACACTCATCTCTCACCACCATCCCTTCTTTGCACTTTAACCACACACATATGTTCTTTTACTTTTATTTTTCCCTCTTCACTCTCTGCATACATTCACGTAACCAACATACCCACACCATTCTATTCTTCCTTTTCTTCTTCTTGCTTCACGTCACGTCTTCTTCATTTTTTTTTCAACCCTCTTTACGAAAATTCCATGCATCTCCACTCCAACTCCAAGTCTTCTACCTTTTCCTTTGCCTCTTTTAAGTGAGTTGTAATGTGCCCATCTCNACCTTCCGCTTCCATTCTTCTTTCTTCATGTTCTTCTTCCACACAAGACACCAAAAACTCCATTCTTTTTTCACTGTTTTTCATCAACCCCATGTACCCCAACTTACCAAAGTCTCAAATTATCTCTTCTCAAACCCATGACTCACTTTTTCTCTTCCAACAATGGAAGAGAACCCTCAAACTCTCAATACCATCCTACCCACACTCTTGGTCAAAGAGTGTAGATAAGCATCNCATAAAATACTATAATTCATACATGGTAATATGGAAACAAGATGTACACAATATAATATGATTTTAAGTGTACCCATAAAACTTTTTCATACACATACATGACCCCAAGAGCACCACCACTGGCAGCATCAATCATACCCCTATCCATGTTGTTCAAACCCTCAGAGAAATACTGGATAAGGAGTTGTTCAGGTATCTGATGGTGGGGATAACTTGCACAAAGTGTCTTGAATCTCTCCCAATACTCATACAAGCTTTCTCCACCAAGCTGCCTAATCCCAATGATGTCTTTCCTGATAGTTGTGGTCCAGGATGCTGGGAAAACTTTCTCCAAGAACAACCTCTTCAGATAATCCCAGCTAGTGACGGATCTAGGCACCAAACCTTACAACCAATCTTTAGCAACACCTTCCAATGAATGAGGGAATGCTTTCAAGAAGATGTGCTCTTTAGGAACATCATGAGGTTTCATCGTGGAACAGACAATGTGGAATTCCTTCAAATGCTTATGTGGACTCTCACCTGCAAGGCCATGAAACTTGGGCAACAAATGGATCAGTCCAGTCTTGAGAACAAATGGAACGTCCTCATCAGGATATTGGATGCACAAGCTTTCAATATCGAAATCAGGTGCAGCCAT
>NW_014542554.1:378559-386715 GCF_000741045.1 Vigna radiata var. radiata | reverse complement strand
TGGAACAGACTCAAAAACAGACTCTAAAGACAAATTCCTAGAATGCCTAACTAACCTATGAAACGTCCTATCAATTTCAGGATCAAAAGGTGGTATGNATCCAGGATTTCCTCTAGTCATGCACTAAATCACAACACCCTATAATCATGAAACAATAGCACAAAAATTCAAAACACAGAAAACAACACAAGACTACACAACTCACACAAACACAAACACAACACAAGACTCAAAACTGAACTGTTGATCCCCGGCAACGGTGCCAAAATTTGATGGTTGTCGCGGTACATACAAATTTAATTGCATATTAGGAATGCAGTATAGTTAGGGAATGACCCCTAGGTCGTTTCCCAAAGACCAATTTTACGGTTCGAGAATCGAGTCTAACACAAAAAGAAGGGGGGGAGGGGTTTGAAAGTGTGTTGCAAAAATTAAAGAACTCAATATAACACAAATGCAAACAAACCAATTTGAGCTAGCATGGTAATTAAACTAACATTATTAAAAAAAACTTAGACAACATTTAAATATCAAACACTGTTGTAAACTAATTAACAAAGACAATTAAAAATAATTAAATGCAACACTAACTCAAACACATAAACTTAACCTATCAACTAAATTAATTAAAAACCAAAGAAACCAACAAGCCTAATTTAATCCTAGAAATTAACTTGACTAATGGCAATTAACAAGTGAATTGAAAAGTCCAATTGGCCAAAGAAAGAGCATATGGCCGTGAAACATGTTCAAAGGTCCAACTCCAAAATTCTATCTTCACTTAACTACCAAATGTGTTGTCTTTTGTCTCATGTGCACCAATTCTCAAAGAAATCAAGCATGTGCCTTCCAAACTCTATAAAACCATCCTCTCTCTCCTACCATGCAGCAAAATAAAATGGAAACCACACCAAGCCATACAATTCACGTGAGCAATGCAAGGAACTTCTACAAAAGTTGCTTCAAAAACCAATGTGCAAATGGAATACACTTGGATGGTCTAACCAATGTGCCATGTAAGCAAAACCAAATGAAATTAAACAACCAAAGACCTCCCATGCAAAGGCAATTCACGGCTGGAATTCAAACAAAGCCAAAGCTCAAAATGGAAATCTTCCTTGAATGAAAATAAGCATCTTTTTTGTTTGCCCAAAAGTGGTAAAAACTTAAATGCACTCCTCTCTCTTCCTTTCCTTGTCCATTTCGTTTTTCTAACTCTCCAAGACACTCCTCCAGCTCTTTCTTCTTCCTCACACCGAAAACACACACCCAAGAGACCCCATTTCAAAGTTCAACTCCATTCAAGACAATAAACCCACACTACTACTACTTCAACTCCACCCAATCTTCCATTTCTTCAAGCTCTTGTGCAAAAACGAAAATAACATTATACCATTCAACTCAACCACTGTACAGCCCCAATAACATCATCAAATTCTGGTTCCAAACTAGTTTCAAACATCAAAACCGAAATATGAAGAGAAAGAGCCAAACCNACAACACCCATACATCAAGTTAAGCTCTATTCAATCCAAAACTCACATAGAATTCTATTTTCATCAACCAACCAAATAAAATGCAAGGAAAAACGTGAGGAACAACAGCAAGGGATAGGAAAACGAAAATCTAAAGTCACTCACACCCAACAACCACCATGGAAAAGCAAAGACAAGCTTAAAAGCTCAAGCTTCAAACATAAAAAACAAGCAAATGGGAGGAGGAATGAATGGATTTTTACCACCAATGAGTTAAGACAACCAAGAGTGAGTCAAGGGAAGAAGAAAATCTGCATAATATTTATTGAAAATGCTCCAAAACCGTGCACCAAGCAAGCACCCATGAGAGCATGTCCAAAACAAGAGAAACCCTAGGAGAATGAACCAAAACCTTGAGTTATGGAAGTGTGTGTGTGGTGGCTCGGTATTCTACCTTCTAAAACTGAGAAAATCAATTTTTGGTGGGGTCCACACACTACAAGTCAGCCCTAAAGGAATGCCACATGGCCCCCACAATTGGTTTTTACAAAAATGCCCCTAAAGGGGTCCAAAACACCTAATTCTAATTAAGGGCTTCTAGAAATCGAAATTACAACTTAATTAAAATGGAAATGACTAAATGTTGAGTCTTGAATGATCACGCCACCTTCCCTAATGTTCCAAATGATGTTTCCCAAAATTTCCCCGCAACCAAAATGCACTTAATCAGCTCAGAAAACCCAAATTAGCACAATTACGAATTTCCGACCAAATTAAGCAGAATTCGGAAAACAGGGAAATAACAGACAATTAAACACAATTCCCTGGTTTATTTAAGTGCAATAAACTAAATATAGTTCAAGAAATAACCACTCATCAGCGGATCCTTCATCTTTTGAGGTTGAACTACAAACTCCTCTTCTTCTTCAGTGTATTCAACTCCTTCTTCCTTTTCTGGCTCAATAACGTCTTCTTCAGGATCCTCTTCTTCATCAGTGAGTTCAATTTCATCCTTACTGCTTCCTTTCTTATTGACTTCATTAGCACTCATCATCTCCTCATCTCCTTTTTCATTGTTCTCAAAATCAATTGGCTCCCCTTTTGCCTTCCTTTTATGGCTTATCAGAATAGCTTTGCACTCATCCTTAGGGTTAACATCAATATCAACCCTAGAATCAAGTACCATCCTTCCATAATGGATAAAGCACCGTTCCAGCTCCAATTTCTATGTGTCTAATAATGAAGCAACGTGCAGCACAATCTCCAAGCAATTTATCAAAGAAAAAGTGGTGGTTGGTAGCTCAAATGCAAAAGAAAAGGACACGTAACTCATCCAACTAGCAAATGAAAAAGTGATTAGCCAAGTGAATCACCGTGATGGCAAAGAGCAATTAAATTTGTGAATAAAAAAATGAATATTGCAGCAAAGCCTAAAGAAACCTAAGCAAACAAAAAGGATTCTCCTCTCCAACTAAATCACGGTACAAGCTCACCTACTCCCATCTAATCATCTTTTCATTTTCCAAAGTGAAATGAAAGCTCAAGAAAGTAAAACATCGGACCCAAGAGAATGGTGCAGCAAGCATTTCACAAAATGAAAAGAAAAGGCAATGTTTTCTTCATTCAACCAAAATCCAACAATGCAAATAAAAGCTCCATGGAATAAGAAATGTTCAAAGCCAAGTAAAACAATATCAACCTGCTGCCTCCAATTGCCGAGAGATTCCCCTTTTAATGGGTGAAAGTTGGTGCTTTTCTAAGGGGCCATGTGTCCTCAAATTGGGGTGGGGTCCACCCTAAAATAAAAGGAAACCCTAGGCCAGGTGTCCTACAATTTTGGGCTCCTCATAATTTTTAACAATGGCCCAATGTGCAAAGGTTTGTCCAAAAAGTTTAAACAATTAAAAGTACAATACAATAACATTTAAAATGTCTAATTTGAGAGTCTTGAATTTATTTGGTGTCCTCCAAATGTCCCAAATTGTGTTTCCAAAATTTTCCCTGAAAATAATTATGTAAATAATTAGTTCAGAAAATTCAAATTAATTAAAATTAGAATTTCCGGTCAAATTAAGCATAATTAGGAAAAACGGGAAAATACCGGACAATTAAGCACAAAGCACAATAAACTAAGTGAAATCAATAAAATATCGACTCATCATTGGGTTCCTTACCTATGCTTAATGCTTTTATCGTTTAACTCATTCAGTAAATGTTGTTTGTCTTTATTGATACGGAGACATATGGTAATGTCATCAACTGGGGGGAATTCCTTGATTATGCTAATACCGCCTAGAGATAGGGGTAGGACGATCAATTGTATTTTGCTTCTGTTTATCATGCATTATTGGTTACTAGGGGAGCCTAGAGATAGCGAGCCAGTAATTGGTAATAGGCTCTTTTCGCCAAGAGATTGGGTTTAGGGTAGACTAAGAAAGTTTGCATGACAATATGATAAATAAGCTAAGGAGATAAGAAGAGTAGATATAAGAGGGTGGATAAGATGAAATTGTAAACTCCAACAACTCCATTCATCCATAGTCTTTTCTAGCCAATTGATTCACTACATTTTGCATATTTCCTTTTATCCTTTTCATTCAAAACATAAATTTAATTCTTTTCTCAACTCTTATGCGGTTGGTTTACATGAAAGTTAAGACCTAAGATTCCTTTGGGAAATGATACTCGGACTTACCCGTTTTATATTACTTGATAACGATATGGTACATTTGCTAGGGACTTAACAGTCACTTGCAAAGTGAGATTCATAAACCTTCAAAAATTTATCAAATCTATCATTTAGGTCTCTAACAGTCTCTGTCAAATGGTTAACCTGTTGCCACAAGGGTGATGATTGCTACGGTCTGTTATTAAGGAAGCCTCCTGTTTGCCCAAATGGGTTATTTTGAGTTTGCCCAATACTAGGATGGTTTTTCCAACCTTGGCTAGAGTTGCCTTGGTTGAAATTCTCATGCTTATATTGGAACTAGTTACCCATATAATGTGCCTTTTGTTGCATCACTTTTGGCACAACACATTGACCATTAATATGGTCACAACCACAAAAATCACAAAGTTGTTGAGCTTGGGAGACATTCCTAATCTCCTTTGGAAGTTGAGAAAGAATCTTTGATAAATTATCCAATTTGTGAGTAAGAAGATGATTTTGAGCTAACATAGCATCATCAGCAGGCAAATGCAAAACTCCCTTCTTCTGCACTGGTGCGCACCTCTCACTATAAGTATCCTTACTACAAAAATACTTAATTCTAGTTGGGGTTTTTTTATTGCGGTTTTTAAAACTGCCTCTAATTTCTTGCGGGTATTAAAAGCATCCGTCCCCAAGTTTTAATTTTTCTTTTTAATTTTTTTTTCAACGATTAAGTAAACATAACCGCAATTAAGTTTTCTATTTAAATTTTTTAAATTAATTTTTGGCAGTAAGCACTCAGATATATTTCGCAAACCCTAATATTCCCTCATTTGTTGCGCCGCTGTTTTCTTTTTTCATCTTCCGCGTTCACTCTTTCGTCTCCACCACTTCATATTCGGTTTCTCTTCTTTCCTTCTCAGCTTTCCTTCTCCTTATTCAAACTTCTCACCTTCTTCTAGATTCTTTCAATCCTTCTTTACAACTGATATTATCGGCTATCAATCGCTACCTTCCTTCCTCACTTCTTTAGGTCAGGTTACTCTTTCTTTCCTTTTTTTATTTCTTTGTAATTTGTATTTCTTGTATGTTTTTTCACATACGCGAATCTAATTTGTATGAACTTACTCGATAGGCACAAAAAGCACAACCCTACGTCGTACACGAAGCCACCCACGGCGGTGGAATCCGGTGTCGGAAGAGCCGCCAACAACATCGCCCGTAAGTTATTGATGAAATTTAATTTGTTTCCATCGATAAAATTTAATTTCTTTTTTTAAAGCATTTCCTAACCCTTCCGATTTTTATAATGATAAGGGTTTCTTTATTGGAATCTCAAATAACAGTACTCTAGAAGGAGCAAGCAATGGTTTTCATTAAGGTGGTCTAGTTGTTAGATTTGAAATTGAAAGCATCGATGATCTTATATAGTTTCCAAATGCATTTGAAGCAATCCGATTAAGGTATGCGCTGAAACTGCCTCTGAAAATTTTTCATTATTAGGTTTTTGTTGTGAAAGCATTTTATGGCCTGATTCAAGATTTGCGGTCATTCATGTGATGCGATTGTAATTGTTTTTATGTGTTCTCTTCTTTGGAAGCCAGCAAAGGAACAACCTAAAGCACAATCAGAAGATCTGGTTCCAGATCTATGCTGATGACAAGGTAAGCTAATCTCATTGTAAAACTAAAACTCCAAAGACAAACTCAGAAGTCTTGAAGGGACAAATTTGGATGCTCTACTGCAGAGGCTTCCTGGTTGTGTGAGTTGGGACCTTATAATTCAATTAACTGTGAGGATACTTTGTTTTTCTCTATTACTTATTCTTATGTTCTTACATTGTATTAATTTGTTTGTCGGTGTTAATTGTTATGCCTTTTTGTTTAAAACATGTTAGGTTGAGTTCTGTTATCTGAATTCAAAATCAAATCGAAAAAAGCTTGTGAGGGCTCTGTTCAATGTGCTAATTCTATATGCTTTATTTCATTAATTGTTAGATTAATTTATCTGTTCTTATTGATTGCTTATACAATAGCATGATCTGTGAGTTGCATGAGTGTCGGGAGGTTTCTTACAATTCAGGTCCTTGTTAAATTACTCCTAAGGGTTATATTGCTCAAGGATGAGGGTATGAGTCTTAGTCATTGATGAGTCGTTATTTCTTGAACTATATTTAGTTTATTGCACTTAAATAAACCAGGAATGTGTGTTTAATTGTCTATTATTTCCCCGTTTTCCGAATTCTGCTTAATTTGGTCGGAAATTAGTAATTATGCTAATTTGGATTTTCTAAGCTGATTAAGCGCATTTCTAGTTGCAGGGAAGTTGTGGAAACATCATCTGGAGCATTGGGATATGGCGTGGCACATTCAAAGGCTCAACATTTAGTCATTTAGATTCTAATTAAAGTTGTAATTTCGTTTTCTAGAAGCCTTAATTAGAATTAGGTGTTTTGGACCCTTTTACGGGCAATTTTGTAAAAAACCCATATGTAGGACATGTGCCTTTTAGGTTAGGGTTTTTAATTGATTGTGGACCCCATTTGGAAGGCAACTCTCGGCATTTTAAAGAGCCTTAGCCTAACACACACTCTAGACACTCTTACACACTTCATTTTTCATGTTTTGAACTTTTCTCTCCTAGGGTTTCATGTATGAACCCTCTCATGGAGACCTTGACTTGGGTGTCTCAATTTTAGCCATTTCAATGAGCAAGATGCAGATTTTCTTCTTCTCTTAACTTACTCTTGGTTGTCTTAGCTTTTTAGTGGTAAAAAACCATTCATTTCCACTTACATTTGTTTGTTCTTGATACTTGAAGCTTGAGCTTTGGAGCTTGTCTTTGCATTTCCATGGTGGATGTTGGCATTGAGTAACCTTATATTTCGTTTTCCTCTCCTTTTGCTGCTGTTTCTCTCGGTTTTCATATCATTTTAATTGGTTGGATGATAAAAATGGAGTTCTATGTGAGTTTTGGGTTGAAAAGAGCATAAGTTGACGTGTGGGTGTTGTGGTTTGGACTCTTTCTTCTTGATTTTCGGTTTTGATGTTTGAAACAAGGATGGGACTAGATTTTTGTGTTGTTATTGTGGCTGGACAGAGCTGGAATTGATTGCTTGGTTATCATTTTCGTTTTTGCAAGGGAACTTGAAGAAATGAAAGATTTGGTTAGGTTGAAGTAGCATATGTTTGGGTTTATTGTTCATGACTTGTTTTGAATTGGATTTCTTGAGTTTTATGGTGTATGTTTCAGTAAAATGGAGGAAGAAAACATGAATGGTGTGTTGTAGAGAAAGAAAAACGAAAATGGAGATAGGAAGGAGGAGAGAAGGTGCATTTCATTTTTACCACTTTTGGACCAACACAAAAGATGCTTATTTTGACCCAAGGAATGTTTCCACTTTGAGATTTGGCCTTTGCTTTCTCCAGCCGTGAATTGCAATGAGGAATGGAGGTTTTTGGAGTTTGTTTTCATTTGTTTTAGCTTATTTGGCACATTGGTAGGTGATGAAGGTTGAAAAACAGTTATTTTCATATGTCAATTTGGACCAAATTACACCCTTTACTGCTTGGAATGAGCTTAGAATCAAGCAAAACTCAATAAATGAGTCTGGAGAGAGTCAAAAGTTGTTTTTAGCGATTTTATGCTTGCTTTGCATTGTTTTGTAGCTAATTTGAGAAAAGTAAAGAATGGAGTTGAAGATACAGGTCGTTGACTCAAGAAAAGAGCAGAAAAATGAAGATTTGAAGAGTCGACGCACCGCCTGGCAACACACTTAAACCGCCGGGCGGTCTAGGACGAGGAGAAGGCATGGCGATTGACGTTGGGCGGACTTGAGGGAAACCGTCCGGCGGTGGCGATTGCCGCCGGGCGGTAGTGCTATTTGTGGCAAACCGCCAGGCGGCACACTTAAACTGCCCAGCGGTGGCTCGCTGGACTTGGGCCCGTTTTCTGATGCGCTCTTCACCTATATATACCCCTATTGCGAGTTCAGAATCATTCTTTTGACAGGGGAGAACGGCCAGACCTAA
>NW_014542554.1:369560-377862 GCF_000741045.1 Vigna radiata var. radiata | reverse complement strand
TTCTCAAATCCAATTTATTAATTTTTATTTTTCAAGTCTTATTATATTAATTCACGCGAAGGAGAAAGCCACACGAGTTTCTTGGGAAAACGATACTTGGTCTTACCATTTATATTACTTGTACGATTTGGTACACTTGCCAATTTGTCAAGAGTAGGAGCACCCATGGTATCTTCCATTTGCACATTGGTCTTTGAAGCAACTTTTGTAGAAACTCTTTGCATAGCTCACGTAAATTGTGTCTTGGTGTGTGGTTTCATTTTATTCTTTGCTGCATGGTTGAAGAGAAAGGAAAGTTTTATTTTTTTTGGAATGCACATGTTTAATTTCTTGGAGAATTGTGCACATGGGAGAAGAAGTCAACACATTTGGTTGCTTAGTGAAGTAAGAAAGTCAAGTTTGGATATGGTGCAAGTGAGGTCACGACCATAGAGGTTTACTAGGCCATTTGGACTTTTAAATTCATTTGTTAATTGCCATTATGTCAAGTACTTTGTTAGCATTAAATTCGGCTTTTTGGTTTCCTTGGTTTTTAATTAATTTAGTTGCTAGGTTGAGTTTAATGTGTTTGAATTAGTGTGAAGTTTAATTAATTTTAACTGTGTTTGTTAATTTGTTTGCAAGAGTATTTGATGTTTGAATGTTGTCTAAGGTTTTTAGTAGTGTTAGTTCAATTACCATGCTAGCTTAAATTAGTTTTTTTGCATCTGTGTCTTTATATTGAGTTCTTTAATTTTTGCAAAAACCTTTTCAACCCCCCCCTTTCGTGTTTGGGAGACGACCTAGGGGTCATTCCCTAGCTATACTGCATTTCTAATATTGATGAATCGATATTTTATTGATTTCACTTAGTTTATTGTACCGTATTTAATTAGGGAATTGTGTTTAATTGTCTGTTATTTCCCCATTTTCCGAATTTTGCTTAATTTGGTTGGAAATTCGTAATTGTGCTAATTTGGGTTTTCTGAGCTCATTAAGTGTATTTTGGTTGCAGGGAAATTTTGGGAAACATCATTTGGAGCATTAGGGATGGTGGCGTGATCATTCAAGACTCAACATTTAGTCACTTCCATTTTAATTAAGTTGTAATTTCGTTTTCTAGAAGCCCTTAATTAGAATTAGGTGTTTTGGACCCCTTTAGGGGCATTTTTGTAAAAACCAATTGTGGGGGCCATGTGGCATCTCTTTGGGGCTGACTTGTAGTGTGTGGACCCCACCAAATTGGAAACTCTAGGTCATATGGGGTGTGAATACTGAGCCACACTCTCACACTTTCATTTTTACGTTTTTGGCTTACATTCTCCTAGGGTTTCTCTTGTTTGAACATGCTCTCATGGGTGCTTGCTTGGTGCCACGGTTTTGGACCATCTTCAATGAATGTTATGCAGATTTTCTTCGTCCCTTGAGTCACTTTTGGCTGTCTTAACTCATTGCTGGTGAAAATCCAATCATTCCTTCTTCCATTTGCTTGTTTTTTTATGTTTGAAGCTTGAGCTTTTAAGCTTTTCCTTGCATTTCCATGGTGATTGTTGGGTTTGAGTGACTTTAGATTTTCGTTTTTCCTCTCCTTTACTGCTGTTCCTCACGTTTTTCATTGCATTTTGGTTGGTTGGTTGATGAAAATGAGGTTCTATATGAGTTTTGGGTTAAAGAGAGCTTAAGGTGTTGGGGGTTGGTTCTTTTCTTCCATATTTCGGGTTTGATGTTTGAAAACAGTTTGGAACCAAAGTTTGATGTGTTATTGTGGCTGGAAAGTACTGGAGTTGAAGTGTAAGTTATTATTTTCGTTTTTGTACAAGAGCTTGAAGAAATGGAAGATTGGGTTGAGTTAAAGTAGTAGTAGTGTGGGTTTATTGTCTTGAATGGAGTTGCAACTTGAAATGAGGTTTCTTTGATGTGTGTTTTCGGTGGGAGGAAGAAGAAAATGATGAAGGGTGTGTGTTGGGGTGAGAAAACCGAAATGGACAAGGAAAGGAAGAGAGAGGAGTGCATTTAAGTTTTTACTACTTTTGGGCAAACAAAAAATATGCTTATTTTCATTCTAGGAAGATTTCCATTTTGAGCTTTGGCTTTGTTTGAATTCTGCCGAGAATTGTCTTTGCATGGGAGGTCTTTGGTTGTTTATTTTCAATTGGTTTTTCTTACATGGCACATTGGGAGAAACATTCAATATATTGTCCATTTAGCTAGTGGTTTTTAGAGCACTTTTTGCACATTGGTTGTTGGTGGGCTTGACAATTTTATGGTTGGAGTGTGGATTCCGAAATTTTGCTCATGGAAAGAGAGAAGGGAAGTTTTCATTGGGATTGTTGAAGCACATGTTTAATTTCCTTGAAGAATGGTGCACATGGGACAAAAAGTGAACTCATTTGATGAATATTTGAAAGTTAAATTTTGAATTGGTATTTGGAAGAACATTACTCATGGCCATGTGCTTTTATTTGGCCAATTGGACTTTTAAATTCATTTGTTAATTGCCATTGTGTCAAGTTAATTACTAGAATTAAATTAGGTTTGTTGGTTTCTTTTGTTTTCAATTAAATTGCTCAGTAGCTTGAGTTGTTTTTATGTGTTTAAGTTAGTTTTGCATTTAATTATTTTTAGCTGTGTTTGCTAATTAATTGGTAGCAGTGTTTGATGTTTCCATGGTAGCTTAATTTAATTCAGTCATTCATTAGCCATATTGCAAAGTTTCCCTGAGGTTTCTAAACTATGACTGTGTGGCAACTCTAATCTGGTTAATATCAATTCTGAATTTGCACCTGCAATTGGGTATACGCTTAGTTTCCTAGTTGGTGTTACATCTTCGCTTAGTTGATGGAACTGTATGGTGTAAATCAGAGTTGATATTAACACTACGTTCGCTTAGTCCGCAGTTATGAAGATAGATTTAACCGTCGCTTAGCCCGGTTAACTCCGTTGGATTAGAGGTCTGAGTAGCAACTGTATTTTGATAATCAGTGATGGGAAACATTGTGATTAGGTTAATGACTGACTGTTTTCATTCCGTGTCGACTCCGTATTTTTTACAATACTGTTTGCGTTTCTGTCTTTAAATTTCTGTATTTGCCGTAATTAAATTATGTTTTCATCTGTGTTTCTCGCAAACCGATTTCACAAACCCCCCGCCCCCCTCGTGTTTGACTCAATTCTTGAACCGCAAAATTGGTCTTTGGGAGACGACCTAGGGGTCATTCCTTAGCTATACTGCATTTCTTATATGCAATCAAATTTGTATGGGCCGTGACACTCATCAAATATGCAATCAAATTTGTATGGGTCGCAACACCCATCAGTTATCTTAACCTCTTGATCTTCACATCTTTTTACCAGGAATGCTACGAATTGTCTTAACTGGTAATTAGGGACAGGCTTATTGACCGAGGGATCGAGTTTAAATGCTTCAGTGAGGGACGTTAGCATTAATGAATAAAAAAAAATTCTTATATACTTGAGAAGGAACTTGGTGAAGTGTAACCCCAACAACATATTCATCACATATTAATCAATCTCCATTCATATCTGTGCTCTTTTGCCATGATCACTTTTACTTTGCTTTATATTATTTTCTTTGCAAAACAAACCATGATCTCTTTTTATTTTTAAGTCTTAATTAATCTTGTTTTCACACAACTGTTCAGCGTCGAGAGTCCTCTGGGATACGATACTTGGTCTTACCATTTTATATTACTTGTGCAACTTGGTACACATGCCGATTTGCCCTAACAAGTTTTTGGCGCCGTTGTCGGGGACTCACGGTTTAAGCTATTCTATTTGCGTGAATCTCAATTAATTTTGGCTTTATTTTATTTTATTTTATTTTTCCCATTTTTATTTTTTTTTCAAATCCCTAATTTCCATTTTTGTTTTATTTCATTTTATTTTATTTTTGTGCTAACAATATTTTCTAGATTTTGTGTCTGTTTATGCAGGATTGTACCCGGAGCAGAAATTCTGAACCTCTTCTTAAAGGGCTTAAGACCAGCAGAAGGTCAAGGACAAACAAATCATCTAGAAAACCTTCTCTAGAGAACAACACAATGGCTTCCCAAACCGGTGAAGGAGAAAGTCGTGCTAGACGTACCTTGGTAGATTACACCACAGTTGTTGGCCCACATCACTTTAACAGCATTGCAAGGCCAAAGGTCAATGCTGCAAAAATGGAGATGAAGCCTGCTCTAATTCAACTGGTGAAGAGCAACTAATTCAATGGACTATCTCATGAAAGTCCATATGATCATTTGGCCACCTTTGATGAGATCTGCAACATTGTGAAAATAAATGGGGTTCCTGATGAGGCTATCAAACTGAGCCTATTCCCCTTTTCTCTTGGAGGTGATGCTAAAGTATGGTTGAAATCTTTTCCTGAGAACAACTTCACTCAATGGGAGGATGTGGTGGCCCAATTCCTCAACAAATACTTCCCACCAGTAAAGATCAACAAAGGGAAGCAAGAAATATCTTCTTTTAAACAAGGCATGGATGAAACCCTGGGACAAGCATGGGAAAGATACAAGAGCTTGCTGAGGAAGACACCCACCCATGGTTTTGATGAAGGAACAATGATCCTTCTTTTTCTTGGAGACAAAATCAAATACAAGACCCTTGATGAGGCCTATGAATTAATTGAAAACATGGCCGCCAGTGATAATGAGACACTCAGTGAGAGGGGAACTCATCCCAACCTAAAGGGGTTTTTCAATTGCAACCCTATGATACCTTGCTCCCAGAATAAGATCATCACTCAACAACTGGAGATCCTTACCAAGAAAGTAATGCAGCCATAGAAAGAACATCAAAGTGTGGCACAACTTCAGTAACAGCTCTGCGAGTTATGTGGTGGTGACCATTTTAATGGTCAATGTGCAATGCCCGAGAATCTGAATGAAGAAGTTATTTACATGGGCAATCAAAACTAGTTCCGCTCCAATAACTACAATCAAGGGTGGCGATCCCACCCAAGAATGGACCAGGACAATTTGGACAAACTGGTGGACAATATGATGGATCGATATTTTGTTGATTTCACTTAGTTTATTGTGCTAGAATTAATCAGGGAATTGTGCTTAATTGTTCGGTATTTTCCCGTTTTTCCTAAATATGCTTAATTTAACCGGAAATTCTAATTTTAATTAATTTGAATTTTCCGAGCTAATTATTTGCATTATTATTTTCAGGGAAAAATTTGGAAACACGATTTGGGACATTTGGAGGACACCAAATAAATTCAACACTCTCCAATTAGACATTTTAAATTTTAGTTATATTGTATTTTAATTGTTTAAAACTTTTTGGACAAACTTTTGCACATTGGACCATTGTTAAAAAATATGAGGGTCCAAAATATTAGGACACATGTCCTAGGGTTTTATTTTTCTTTAGGGTGGACCCCACCTATCCTTAAAAGTTGACACATGGTCCTAGGAATAAAACCTAGCAGCCGTCACACTTGGAGTGTGGACTCTCGGCTGAAACACATTTCTTACTACTGCAACGTGATTTTTAGGAGGCTACGGTTCTGAAGATAGAAGAGGATGGAGCTTTTACGTGAATTGTGGGATTGTGGTTGAATACAAAAATTGGCACACTTTATTTCTTTTGGGGATTATTTTTTTATGGTCATTGCATTTGGAGCTGGTCCCTTTTCTTTTATTTGCNATTTTATTTGTTAGAAGAAACAGTGCTTTAGAAATGGTGCAGCAGAGTCACGGTCCTTGAGATGCATTTTTGATTGAATTCTTTTATTACTTCTATGTTTCATTGAAGCCATTTATTACTTCAATGCTTGAACAGAAAAAAAAACGCTGCTTCATTTTGGTACAACACTTTTTATTGAATGTTGATGGCTTGATGATGATGGGTGGGACGTGTAGGTAGCTTTCATTTTCAATTTGGTTGAAGATAAAAAAAAGGGGCTGATGGGGATAAAGAGTATCTCACGGCTGGAAGCAAAAGCAAGTTTTTAATTTTGAGATTTTCAATTGTGAAAAGTACAATTTTTTTTTTCTTGGAGCATGAGCTGCACCTAATGTTAGTAATATTGAAGAGGGAATTAGGTGAGAGTTGATAGCTTGGGTCACATCCGAAAGATACTTCCTTTTTCTCTTTTTCTAGCAAGCACTTTTATTCATCTCTTGGTCAAAGGAAGAGATAGTTGCATTGATTTAATCTAGGAAAGAGGTGCACGACCAAGTGATTCTTTTGGAGTGGTGCATTGATTTCTTTTTGCTGCAGGGATGACGCTTGTTGATTCATTACATTTCTTTTCTTAAAAAAAAAAGCATTCATTTTAATTTAGCAAAAGCTAGCATAGTTATTTGACAAGAGGTGCAGCGTGAAGAGTGCATTTCGTTTCCTTTGAGTTGTTATCACGGGTTTCATCTAGAAGAGGGGCACATGAGTTCCTTTATCTTTTTAGTGTCTTTTATTTGAATTATTATCGTGATAAATTGCTTTCAATGTTTAGCTTACTTGTTAAATTTTAATAGCTTTAATTATGTGTGAATATTTGTTTCTTGTAGTGTTAGGTTTAACATCGTCTTTTACTTTAATGTTGTCTAGTCTGTTTGGTAGTGAAATTTTAATTGTCATGTTAGCTTAGGTTAGTTAGTTGGTCGTTAATAAAATTATTTTGTTTCCATGAGTTTTTTTGCACTTTAATTGCTATACTGCTACTCTGATTCTGCTCAATATTTAATATGTTGCTTACTTGCAATTAGGTATACGCTTAGTTGCCTAATCGGTGTTTAATCTTCGCTTAGTTGATCAGACTACATAGTTGATGATTGATTAAATTTGTGCATTGCATTCGCTTAGTCTACAATTTTGAAGACCGAATTATCCTTCGCTTAGTTGGGTGATTCGTGTCGGATTTGGATTAGAGTAGTGTGTACTTGTCGTTGATCTATGATTGGAAGCATATTAATTGAGTTAATGACGGATTGTTTTCATTCTGTCTTTGAAACCGTTTTTAGATCTGTGTTTGCATTTCTGTTTGCGTCAGTGTTTTGATTTTAGTTCATCTGCATTCACCACAAACCTTTCACAACCCCCCCACTTCGTGTTTGACTAAATTCTTTAACTGCAAAATTGGTCCTTGAGAGACGACCTAGGAGTCATTTCCTAACTATACTGCATTTCTCATATGCAATCAAATTTGTATGGGCCGCGACACCCATCACAATACTATAAGCCCCCACAGCAGCAGCAACAGTGGCAGCAACAACCCTCTTCATCAGACAAAACTGCACAGCTTCAAGAAACTCTCAACCAGTCATGCAGGCAACCCATTCTAACCAAAAGAACACAAAAGCGACTATCAGGAACCTGGAAACACAGATGGGCCAGTTAATCCAAACGGTCAATCAAATGCAAGAGAAGTCGTACATAAATTTTGGGGCCAATACTGAAGTTAACCCCAAAGAAGAATGCAAGGTTATAGCAAGCCTGGGAGATGAGAAAGAAAAAGAGAGGAAAAAAAAAGAATGAAAAAAGAAAATGAAAGATTGAGTGAGAGTGAGAATAAGGAAGAGAATGAAAAAGAAAGTTTGAGTGAGGAAGAGATAAAAGAAAAAGAAGAGGTTGAGAGAGAAAAAGAAGAAAAAGAGAAAAATATCAAGGACCCTAAAGAGAAGAATACAAGAAAAATACAATCAGGGTGCCTTGAAGAAGTTTCAAAAAAATGAGGGATAAAAGTTCCTATGACAGAAGCCCTGCAGTAGATCCCTGAATATAAGGAATTTTTGAACAAGCTCCTCAAATAGAAAAATTTGAAAGAGGAGACAACTGAAGAACAGGGGGACTGGAATGTGATCTTACAAAGGACTCTTCCTCCAAAACAAGGAGACCTAGGAAGTTTTACCATTCCTTGCAACATTGGGGAGCACAAAATTAGAAAAGCCTTGATTGATTTGGGGTCCAGCATCAACTTAATGCCCTTGGCTTTTCTTAAAAAGATGGGGGAGTTATAAGTAAAGCCAGCAAGGATGTCTCTCCTCATGTCAGATGGATCCCCTAAAAGGCCCCATGGTGTGCTAGAAAATGTAAAGTTGCAATATGGGATAATATCTGTAGAATATTATCCTTCTTGGAAGACCGTTCCTGAAGATGACTAAAGTAATTGTTGTAATATGGGATAATATCTGTAGAATCTTCCTAATTAGAGGAAATAGATACATAATATTTTATTTTATTTTATTTTTCCCTAGGTTTCCTAGTTTCCCTATTTACCTTTTTAGGAGATTTAGATTATTACATATAGAAGGTTTGAGAATGTATTTTTAATGATTTAAGAATAACAATA
>NW_014542554.1:349724-364370 GCF_000741045.1 Vigna radiata var. radiata | reverse complement strand
CAAAAGGGCTTCCTCCGGGTAGATTTCAAGATCTTGTAGGCAAGTTGGGAATGATTGATATACATTTACCAACTTGAGGGGGAGTGTTGTAATATGGGATAATATCTGTAGAATCTTCCTAATTAGAGGAAATAGATACATAATATTTTATTTTATTTTTCCCTAGGTTTCCTAGTTTCCCTATTTCCCTTTTTAGGAGATCTAGATTATTACATATAGAAGGTTTGAGAATGTATTTTTAATGATTTGAGAATAATAATAAGTCTTATTTTATCCTTCTTGGAAGACCGTTCCTGAAGACGACTAAAGTAATCATCAATGTTGATGAAGGAACCATAGCCCTCAAAGACAAAGAAGAGGAGGTGATCATGAGTGCCTGTAAGACAGGGCGACAGCTTGAAGAAAAGAGAACCAATCCTAAAGCTGCATTTGAAGATGCACCCGGGAAAGGTACCAGAATCGCCAAATCAAGGAAGAAAGGTAAAAAGTATTTTCTGTCACAGGTACTTAAGGAAGAAAAAGACAGCAAAGGAGGAAATGTTCACCAAAGTCCTTTAAAGAAGCAGGAAGGACTGAGACCAGACCTCCCTGTACAATGCAACAAGAAGCTCTGGGTGATAAAGGACTTCATAGCTGATGGATCAATAGAGATTGAATCTCCTACTTCTAGGAGAACCAAAAAGGTGAACAGGAAGATGCTAAAGATCAGCTGGTAGGCTAAGGGAAAGGATGATACCATAATCAAAGATGCAATTGGTTGATGTGACATGAGCCTATTGGGTCAAGCTAGTGACGTTAAAGAAGCGCTTGCTGGGAGGCAACCCAGTGCTCTGAACTTTTACTTTTAATTTTTAATTTTAATGTGTGTTTTCTTTTATTTTAAATTTTTTGTGTGCTCTGCCTGAATGACCTAAACTACTTTGATTCAACTATGCTCTGTTTTGTGTGACAAGATTGCTTTCTGAAAATTTTAGTGTTTGATTAAAGTTGAGATGATGCATGATAGTAAAATGTTGAGGCAAGTGCTTGAATAAAGTTTGATTGAGATACTGAGCAGGTTGTTTTTATGAATATGAGAACTTGTGGGTTTACCTGTGTGAGTTTTCAGCTTCAGAGTTGTTTTTAAATAATTGTTGTTACCTTGAAAGCATGAATGATTTTGCCTAAATTTTCTGTGATTGAACTACTTGCATGTAGGTTTCACATGGTCAAGGCCATCTTTTGTTATCCCTTATTCTTTTGGCCTTCAAAATATTTTTGCCCACTGAAAAGAGAACAATTTGTTCTAACCTTTGAACCTTGAGCCTTATGCATGTCTTGAAAAACCTTTTTGAAAAATCTTTACCTTGAGTTAAGTTGAGAACATTTGATGAGGTACTGATAAAGGTTCAAGTTTGGGGTTACCAAGACACAAACCATCTCTCTCGACAGTGAGCAATGAAAAGGAAAAGCAAGACAAAGGCAAAAGAAAAGAAAAAGTGAGAAAAGAAATATTCAAAAAGAAAAAGAAAGAGCTCACTGCAAGGGAAGACTGGGAAAAAGATAAGAGAGTTGTTCTTGAAAGATGAATTCATAAATGTCTCTCTTAACTTAAGGAAATTTGCTGACCAGAAAAACCAATTTCCTTTTTAGCCCAGCCAAGTTACAAGCCATGAAAAGCCCTTGTGATGACAACCTGTTTGTAAGTATGTTTGATTATGGTTAAATGAAAGGCAAAATTAATTTGTGTCACATTGTGACAACAGAGAGAAACACCACACCATACACCTGTGAGTTGAGTGAAACACTTTTGAATGCTTGAGAGACATACATTTGAGTGTTTGAGTGAAACACTTTCCCTAGTATGGAATAGTTCTCTGAATTTCTAATTGCATCTCTGTTTGGTTGATTGATCACTCTTAAGGATAGTACCAGTTAAAAGCATTGAAACATCTGCACATCTTGATTGAGATCTTATGTTGGACTTGATGAAAGTAATTTCCTGTCTTGAAAAGTTTTTGAAAAAGGTTGAGTCAATCTAGAGATTGTTTTGAAAAGCTGAGTGCATTTTGTTTGCTTGAGGACAAGCAAAGTTCTAAGTTTGGAGTTGTGATAACGGATTAAAATTCCCCTTTCAGTAAATTGTGTGAATAAGAGAGTTGAGGTTGATTTTAACTATTTTCTAACAAATTCCCCTTGTTTTAACAGAAATTGAAGCAATAATGGAAGAAGAAGTGAAAAGCCATGAAGTTGGAGCTCAAAAGTGGTCAAAAAGGCACAAAGAAGGGAGAAAACCCGAAGCCCAAGCGAGAACCAAGAGACAGAAGCGCAAAATTTATGAGACGAAATCACTGTCTTTGCCTGGGCGACGAACCTGGCGCTCGGGCGACAGACACTTGTAGCTCAGGCGCCCAAAACTGGCGCCCAAGCCTTACAAAACCCTCAATTCACGCCCGGGCGAGCTCCCTACAACGCTTGAGCAAGATTTGACGTGGATCGGGCCCTGTTTCTGCTCTGATTTGATTCTTTTGGACCGGGCCTCACTTTCGGACACTTCTGGCATTATTTAAAGGACCCTGGGGCTCTAGGTTTTGCATCCCTGGTAGAAGCAAGCATAGCAATACACTCCTTGCCAAATTCTTAGCCTTTCCATTCTTTCTTTCTTCCATTGTTCATTGGGTTCCACCATGTTTGTGGGGAACTAAACTCTATTTGTTGTTGGGGATTGATGTAACCTTGTGAATTATCATGTATTTGAATTTGTTCTTAATTCTATATGCTTTATTTCATTAATTGTTAGAGTAATTTATTTGTTCTTATTGCTTTCTTATACAATAGCATGATCTGTGAGTTGCATGAGTGCTGGGAGGTTCCTTATAATTCAGGTCCTTGTTAAATTACTCTTAAGGGTTATATTGCTCATGGATGAGGGTATGAGTCTTAGTGGTCTTAACCTCTTGATCTTCACATCTTTTTACCAGGAATGCTAGGAATTGTATGAACTGGTAATTAGGGACATGCTTATTGACCGAGTGATCGGGTTTAAGTGTTTCACTGAGGGACGTTAGCTTTAATGAATAAAGAAGAATTCATATATACATGAGAAGGAACTTGGTGAAGTCTAACCCCAACAACATATTAATCTCATATTAATCAATCTCCATTCATCTTTGTGCTCTTTTGCCATTGATCACTTTTACTTTGCTTTATTTTATTTTCTTTGCAAAACAGACCATGATCTCTTTTTATTTTTAAGTCTTAAGTAATCTTTTTTTCACACAACTGTTCAGCGCCGAGAGTCCTCTAGGATACGATACTTGGTCTTACCATTTTATATTACTTGTGCGACTCGGTACACTTGTCGATTTGCCCAACACAAGCCGTGAAATTTGTTGCTTTGTACCAGATGAATCAACGCAGGGTTCATCGCCAAATTGGTTGCGTTGTCCCTGGGCATGGCTATACTGTTGATGTGAAACGGGCCCACAACATTTGATGCATCAGCAAGTATGCGTCTGGGAGGAGGTTGTTGCTCAGTTGCCATCTCTTCTAATCTTTTCTCTGGTGTGGTTGTAACAATCTCTCAGGAGAAGGAAACAATTCTCTAGATTGACGTCTAACTCTCTTTCCCCTCCTGACTGTCAGTCCTTCAAGAAGCGGTTGCTGGTTTTTCTTACTTCTAGCATGAATGGCTTCCGGCATAAACAAGAAACAAAAACCCTAGAAGCACTTTTATATTAAAAAAAAAACAAAAGCAAAATATATACAAACAACTCAAACTTAATCAATTTACACTACTCGAAAAATTCAACCATGAGTCCCGGCAACGGCGCCAAAAACTTGTTAAGCTGCTGGCAAGTGTGCCAAATTGTTATCAATTAATATATAAACGGTAAGTCCAAGTATCGTTCTCCCAAAGAACTCTTAGGCCTTATCTTTCATGTAAATTGATCTTATAAGACTTGAGAAAGAAATAATTTTTTAGTATGAATGCAAAACGAACATAAACATGCAAATGCAAGTGAATCAATTGGAAAAGAAAAGATATGAATGAATGGAGTTGTTGGGGTTTACAATTTCATCTTATCCGCCCTCTTATATCTACTTTTCTTATTTAATTCGCTTTATTATCTAATTGCCATGCAAACATTCCGATCTACTCTAAACCCAATCCCTTGGAGAAAAGAGCCTATTACTAACTACTAGTTTACTATCTCTAGTCTCCCTAAGTAATTAATAATGCATTAAAGTACAAAAGCAAAATACAATTCATCGTCCTACTCCTATCTCTAGGCAGTATTACTTAATCAAGGAATTTCCTACAGTTCATGACTTCCCCGTATGTCTCAGTATCGCCAAAGGCAAATATCTTCTTACCGAATGAGTTAAACGATAAAAGCATTAAGCATAGATAAGAAACCCAACAATTGATAATATAAGTGATGGGTGTCGCGGCCCATACAAATTTAATTGCATATTAGAAATGCACTATAGCTAGGAATGACTCCTACGTCGTCTCTCAAGGACCAATTTTGCGGTTAAGGAATTAAGTCAAACACGAAGGGGGGGGGGGTTGTGAAAAGTTTGTGATGAATACGGAGGAATAAAATTAAAACACTGACGCAAACAGAAATGCAAACAAAGATCTAAGAAAACGATTTCAAACATAGGATGAAAAACAGTCGGTCATTAACTTAATTACAATGTTTCCAATCGCAGATCAACAAAATAAAGTTGCGACTCAAACCTCTAATCCAACAAAGTTAACCAACTAAGCGAAAGTTAACCCTGTTTTCATGAAAGCGAACTAAGCGGACGCAATGTTAATATCAAATCTAAATTACACCATTTAGTCACATCAACTAAGCGAAGATGTAACACCAACTGGGCAACTAAGCGTATACCCAATTGCAAGTGCAAAAATAGAATTCACATTTACCAAGTCAGAGTGGACAGACAATCACAGTCCAGGTATCTTAAGGAAACAGTGCAATATCGTTAATGACCAACCAAACTAATTTAAGCTACCATGGAAATTAAATTAACCCAACTAGAAACCTTAGACAACATTTAAATAAATTTAAATACTAGACACGAACACTATTACAAACAAATTATCTAACACAGTTAAATAATTAAATGCAACACTAACTCAAACACATGAAGACAACTCAACCTACTAATTAAACTAAGTGAAAACAAGAGAAATTAACAAGCCTATTTTACTTCTAGTAAATTAAGTGACCCAATATGCAATTAACAAATAAATTAAAAGTCCAAATGGCCTAAGGAAACCTCTTGGCTGTGAGTCATGTTTCAACAAGTCAAACTTCAATTTCCACCTTCAATAAGCCACCAAAATGTGTTGACTTCTTGTCCCATGTGCACCATTCTTCAAGGAAATAAGCATGTGCCTTAAACACACAATAAAACCATGTTTTCCTCCCCTCCCATGCAGTAAAAACGTGATCCACACACCAAGGAACAAAACTTACGTGAGCTAGAGAGAAATTCTACAAAAAGTGCTTCAAACCAAGGGGTAAATGAAAGATATTTTGGGTGGTCCAACCAAGATGCCATGTAAACAAAGTCAAATGAAATTAAACACCAAAAACCTCCCTTCTCATGTGCAATTCTTGGCAGAATTCTTCACTAAAGACAAAGCCAAAAGTGGAAACATTCTTTGAGTGAAAATGAGCATCTTTTGTGCTTGTCCAAATCAGGTAAAAATTAAATGCACCTTCTCTCTTTCTTCTCCATTCCATTTTCGTTTTTCTCACCAACACCAACCTTCAAATTGTCTCTCCACATCTGAATACCGAGAATGAGCACAAGAATTCCAAAGTTCAACATCAAAATAACACAAGCACAACAAACCCAAAGTCTATCTTCTTCAACCCAACTTCAACACTCACTTTTCTTCAAACTTTTAATGAACCACTTGAATACAACAGATAATAAGTAAATGCATAAGTTAGAATTTAAATTTCTAATTCAGAGAATGCATAAGTCGTGAATGATAAACATTGAAAATGCAAATGATGAACCATTGAAATTAATTAAAAAGAAAAGAAACCCGTGAATGCACATCCTCCTCTGTTGCAATGAATGCACCGTCTTTAGCTTTAAAAGCAATTGAAACAATGCCTCCTATGCTCACGTGAATCAGCCCATATTCTCCTGGCCGTGACATGTTTCCTCATCAACAATGATTCAGCGCTTTTTCCTAATAAACAATTGAAAATCCGCATGTTTTTTTAAAGTAAAATGAATTTTCTAATAAACTTCCATGCCTAGAATATTAACGCCTCCAATGCTTCATTTAAAATCATGCAAACTCCTTTTATAAAAGCAAACAAAATAATGCTAAAAAAAATCCATTCTCCATCTTGACCATAGCTTTTAAAAAAAAAAATGCGTTCCTTTTCCCTTCAACGTGGAAGTAACTTGCAAGCTTCCTCCAAGCATCAATCGCAGTCCAACACCATTCCAAACCGTGACCCAGATTCCTCTAGATGAAAAATGGCAAGTTCTGAATCCAAAAAAAAATACCTCTTTGCTCATCAAATGAAATCCACGCCACTCCAAATGTGTGCTGCTTCCACCGGTTGAAAGCACTTCTCCACCCCACCCTAGGGTTGCCAAGTGTCAAGTGTCTAATAAAATTGGGCCCAACAACATTTTTCCAAAATTGGCCAAAGATGCAAAGAGTTTGTCTAAAAAGTTTTAACAATTAAATTACAATACAACTAAAATTTAAAATGTCTAAATTTGAGAGTCTTGAATTTATTTGGTGTCCTCCAAATGTCCCAAATTGTGTTTCCAAAATTTTCCCTGAAAATAATAATGCAAATAATTAACTCAGAAAATTCAAATTTATTAAAATTAGAATTTCCGGTCAAATTAAGCATAATTAGGAAAAACGGAAAANTACNGGACAATTAAGCACAATTCCCTGATTAATTCTAGCACAATAAACTAAGTGAAATCAATAAAATATCGGCTCATCAAAATAGATCACACTTAGTCTTTTGCACTCCTGGGCAAAATCAAGACACAAAGTAGGGAACAGTTCAACGGACATTAGGGAATTGACACAGACTCAGCAGACAGAATTACAGTCCTTAAGAAATCTGGACAAGGAAAAGTAGTAGACAGTTACCACACAGAATCAGAGAAAACAGATACTCAGAGAAATCATCCAAGCGATTCAAAGCATAGCAAAATGATCAGTCAATTCAAGAGAAGAATCGAAAGTAACAGATCCTCACAGATGCACATTATCAATGTTTCTCTCAAGTGTCTAGGTAAACAAATTCAACTCAATACACTCAAGAAAGCAAACACAAACAGACTTGGCAAGCCTCTAATATCAACACTAAAAAAACATATGCATGTTCAAATCAAAAGGTCTTTTATGGATGCAATGGGGTCCAGGAAAAGGGAGGATAAATATGGATGAGAGGCTACAAACCAAAAGGAAATAGAGGAGCAATGGGGAACAAGTGAAAACACAATCCAATCACACCCAAAACCCTCTAATTCAATCCTCTTCTTGACTCCATTATTCACACATTTTTTTTTTTAAATTTTCTCATTTTCTTGTATTTTTTTTTTTCTTCGTTTTTTTTGTTCATCTTGTCTTTTTTCTGATCTCTCTTTTCAGAACACAACTTCAAGAGACAAGATACACAACATATATACAAAAACAAAACAAGAGGAGGACTTAACTAGCCAATTAATCATAATCTCCTAGGAGACCACACTTATTCCCAAAATAATTCCAAAACTCCAAAATTCCCTAAGGTTAAGGTAAACATGGTTTTTCACTTAGGGTTACTGTATAAGCTTCAAAACAAAGAAATGGGGAAAGCATAGGCTTAAAGGGGCTATCAAAGGATCAAAACAAGGTAGGCTCATCTGGCTAAAGAGGCTCAACAACAAAACTGCCTTTATCACTTCAAAACATGCATATCAATCAAGAATCATAAAAAAGAGTCAAGCCAAGGCATATGCACAAGCAATCAAGTGACATATCACACATAAGAAAAATCATCAAATGGCTCAAATCTCGCACAAGGTAATTCTGTCATAATCAATTCAACCTCTCAAACATCATAATCATCTTTCCAAGCAAAGAAAAGCAAGGATATCCAACAAATCAGAGTATCAATGAAGTGAAAGACACATCTACAGCCTAAACAAAGTCCAGAAATCAAAAGAAACATGCAAAACTGTACACAAGACACAACAAAAACTACCTATAAAACAAAAAATATTTAACACAGAAAATAGAAACTAACAAAGAAAAATCAGAATCTCCCTCAATAGACCACACTTGAACTACACAGTGTCATAAATAGAAACAATATCAATCACAGGTTCATATTCATGTTCAGTGCATCGAGAACAAAGTTTCAGATGCGATAACACAAAGTGGTTCTCATCATGCAAAGAGGGGGAATGAAAATCATGCTCATCAACAATATAATCATCAACATACCCATCATCATCATAATCATCAACAACATAATCTATCTCAGGTATGTTTACCTCCACTTCCCTAAATGTGGCTAAAGTGGTAGAGGGTGAAAGTGGTTTACTCATCTCAAAAGTGGTGCTCATATCTGCCTGTTCCTCAACATTTTCATTAGATTCACAGTTAGTATCACCAATCATAAAGTTGGAAACTGGTTGCATCACAGAATTGATTTCAACACAAATAGAACAAGAACCAGCTTCACAACTACATTTAAAATTTTCATAAAATTGTGAAAGATCAAAATTTAATCCCAAGTCTAAAGCATCTTCAGTTTTCACAGTTTCTCTATCAAAATCAGCACTAACATGTGAATCTGAAGCAGAATCAAGAATATTTGAATGCATAAACAGCTCAGGCAAAGCAAGTGGGATTTCAAGTTTAGAGAAAACTTGTGCTGATTCATGATTCATCTCACTAACGACAACAAAATGAGCAACTGCATCCTCAGGTGCAAAAGGGGAGGCATAGGAGGGTGGGGATGTAAGTGGCGCAGTAGTAAGCTCGTGACTCTGCTCCCCATCTCCCATGTGAATGGCACTGACATCATCAAGAATTAGAGCAGCCTGCAATGGTGATCCCTCTAAAAATTGAGACTGTTCCTCGGTGCATTGCGCGACCATCTGCCTCCACAACTCGTTCAATGTAAGCTCAAAAGAAGTAGAAGACTTGGCAGGTGCCTTTTGCTTTTGTTGTTGCCTCTGATTTTTCTGCTATGGCTGTCTGTTATTGTAGATGTTGGTAGCATAAGCTTGAGGCTCATCATGAGTAACAGGGTGGTCCAAAGAAGGACAGGCATCCGTAGAGTGGTCACTGGAAGGACATATAGCACACAACTGCGCAACAGATGCAGATGGAGGTGCTAGTCTTTGGTTGGATGCCAGCTGTGTCAGCAAACTCTCAAGAGAATCAAGCTTGCTTTCCAATTTCCTACTAGCAACTGATGAAGAATGGGTAGGCTCATGAAACTGCAGCTGTTGTGGTTCCTGAATAGGTGGAGGCATACAAGGAGTTTGGAATGATGGTTCTTGATATTGATGCTGTCAAGTACCATACCATCCCAAGTTAGGATCAGTCCTCCCAAGATTGTCATTATAACCATACCACACAGGGGAGAATTTATCTAGAAACTGATGCTGCAGATCTTCCCAACTGGTGACGGATCCTGGAGGAAGACAATAACACCAATCCTTTGCTGCTCCGTGTAATGAGTGCCCAAATGCCCTTACGAACATATCCTCATCCGAGACATCTGGAGGTTTCATTGAAGAGCATATGGTGTAGAACTCCTCTAGATGTCTATATGGGTATTCACCTGCAAAACCATGAAACCTAGGCAACAAATCTATCAGTCTAGTGTTGAAAACACAACGAATATCCTCCTCATCAAGTGGAAACGACTCCCTAGAAGCACTCTCATGAGATGGAGGAACCGTAATGTTCTCAACATAAACATCAGCTGAGTATACATCACAAGCAATATCAGAGTCAGATGCAGTAGTAGAGTCATAAACACAGGCAGAATAAGCATTACTCACATAACCAAAATAGGTAGACATGTAGAAGGGAGGAAAAGAAGAATGCAATGAAAATATGCAACTAAAGGTACCTAAATGCAACTAACAATGACGAACACACACTAACACAACAAAACAGAACATCACACTCACAACACAAGACAAAACACAACACACTAACACAACAAAAGACCAAAATTGAACCGTTGGTCCCCGGCAACGGCGCCAAAAATTTGATGAGCTGTCGCAACCCATACTAATTTGATTGCATATGAGAAATGCAATATAGCTAGGAATGACACCTAGGTCGTCTCTCAAAGACCAACTGCGATTCAGAAATTTAGGTCAAACGCACACAGTGGGGGGTTTCGAAAGTGGTTTTGTGGATGAAATTAGACTAAATTTAAACATGCAAATTAAACCTAACTAACAAGATTGAAACGATTGGATACGAAAACTAACATTACGACTCAATTAACATAACTAAAAATACTAGACAACAATAAAATAAAAGAAAATATTAAACGCCTAACTAATAAATGAAGAGTACATTGCAGCGGAAATAAAACTTGGAAACAAGATTGCATGAACCACTTGAATATAGCAGATAAATAAGTAAATGCATAAGTTAGAATTTGAATTTCTAATTCAGAGAATGCATAAGCCATGAATGATAAACATTGAAAATGCAAATGATGAACCATTGAAATTAATTATAAAGAAAAGAAACCCGTGAATGCACATCCTCCTCTACTGGAATGAATGCACCGCCTTTGGCTTTAAAAGCAATTGAAACAGCACCTCCTATGCTCACGTGAATCAGCCCCTATTCTCCTGGCCGTGACATGTTTCCTCATCAACAATGATTAAGCACTTTTTCCTAATAAACAATTGAAAATCCGCATGTTTTTTTAAAGTAAAATGAATTTCCTAATAAACTTCCATGACTAGAATATTAACCCCTCCAATTCTTCATTGAAAATCACGGAAACTCCTTTTATAAAAGCAAAAAAATAATGCTAAAAAAATCCATTCTCTGTCTTGACCATAGCTTTTAAAAAAAAATGTGTTTCGTTTCCCTTCAACGTGGAAGTAAATTGCAAGCTTCCTCCAAGCATCAATCGTAGTCCAACACCGTTCCAGCCCGTGACACAGGTTCCTCCAGATGAAAAACGACATGTTCTGAATCCAAAAAAAAAACCTCTTTGCTCATCAAATGAAATCCATACCACTCCAAATGTGTGCTGCTTCCACCGGTTGAAAGCACTTCTCCAGCAACAATCACATTGTAAATAAAAGTAAGCATAGAATAAAAACGCACAGTTTTCAAAGAAAAGAAAAGAAGTGCCTCTAAAACTTTTATGCAAAATCCCGTAATAGCCTGATTCCCATTTTTTTTTACAATTGATAAAGCTCCCAGAAAAAATTGAAAATGAAGGTGACTGCTCCAGCTAAAAACAAGGCCCCTGTGTATGAGGCTGGTGCTATTTTTTAGCAAGGCCATGTGTCTCAAAATTTAGGGTGGGGTCCACCCAACCCTAGGGTTGCCAAGTGTCAAGTGTCTAATAAAATTGGGCCCAACAACATTTTTCCAAAATTGGCCAAAGATGGAAAGAGTTTGTCTAAAAAGTTTTAACAATAAAATTACAATACAACTAAAATTTAAAATGTCTAAATTTGAGAGTCTTGAATTTATTTGGTGTCCTCCCTAAAATTTAAAATGCCAAATTGTGTTTCCAAAATTTTCCCTGAAAATAATAATGCAAATAATTAGCTCAGAAAATTCAAATTAATTAAAATTAGAATTTTCGGTCAAATTAAGCATAATTATGAAAAACGGGAAAATACCGAACAATTAAGCACAATTCCCTGATTAATTCTAGCACAATAAACTAATTGAAATCAATAAAGTAACGGCTCATCACTCCCCTTGCTGCACCGTCCAGCCATCATCAACAAACAAAATGTCCAGCTCCAAATATTGTTTCCAACCATCAAACAAAAGCACAAGAAGAAAAGGGTTCAAACATGAAACACCCATACACCCCATGCAAAATTTAATGTGCATAAAAGAATGCAGTAGAGACTAGGAAGTGACTCCTAGGTCGTATATCAAGTACCAAATGTGGTTCAGGAATTAGGTCTAACAAGTAGTGGGGGGGGGTTTGTGAAAGGATTGTGAATGCAGATAAACTAAATTAAAACACGGATGCAACAGAAATGTAAAAACGGAATTGTAAACACAGATGTAAAAATGGAATCAAATGCAGAATGAAAACAGTTGGTCGTTAACTCAATTATTATGCTCTCAATCACAAATTAACACAATAAAGGAGCTATTCTAACCTCTAATCCAACACAGTTAACCAACTAAGCGAAGGCTAATTATGTTTTCATAAAAGTGAACTAAGCGAACACAATGTTAACATGTAATCCAATTTTCACCATGCAGTTTCATCAACTAAGCGAAGACTAAATACCAACTGGGCAACTAAGCGTATACCCAATTGCAAGTGCAAAAATAGATTTCACATTAACCAAGTCAGAGTGGCAAACACAATCACAGTTCAGGAATCTCAAGGAAACAATGCAATATTGCTAACGACTAACCCGCCTAACCTAGATGTGTTGTCATCATAAAAAACCAGAGTTATATAGATATTGTGTTGTCAACAATCTCCCCCTTTTTTTATGATGCACAACCATGATTAATAACCAACCATGTTTGCACAATCAGATACAAAACAGAGTAACAAATGATCCCAAACAATTCAAATACTCTGTTACGATCCAGTTGATTGAATTATTTTCTTAGTCGAATACATTGCTTGACAATGGTGTTGGATTCCACTTGCAGTTTCTAAAGCAATGTTTTTCCTGCAAAACCTTTCAAAGATCTTCTACAGATGAAGCATTTTAGTTATGCAAGAAAAGTAATCAATAAGAAGTCAATATGTAAAGATATGAAACATTTTAACAATCATAATCGACTTCTATCATATCAGAGTTGAATGGATAATCATTTTATGCTACTATCATTCAAAATTCCTAATTCATTTTGAATTGTGAAAAATATCTCTCTGTTTAAAGGCTTTGTAAAAATATCAACCCATTGATGTAAGGTATCTACATATTCAATCTTGATTTCACCCTTGAGGATGTGATCTCGAATGAAATGATGCCTTATTTCAATATGCTTAGTTTTCGAGTGTAACAGATCGTTATCAAGTAATATAAACGGGTAAGTCCGAGTATCGTTTTCCCAAAGGACTCTTAGGCCTTAACTTTCATGTAACCTAATCGTGTAAGACTTGAGAAGAGAATAAATTTGGTGGTTATATGCAAAGAACAAAAATAAACATGCAATGCAGTTGATTCAATTGGTTTTGTGAAACTATGGATGAATGGTGTTGTTGGGGTTTACAATTTCATCTTATCCACTCTCATATATCTACTCTTCTTATTTAATTCACTAATTTATCTAATTGCCATGCATACTTTCTTATTTACCCTTAACCCAATCCCTTGGTGAAAAGAGCCTATTATTAATTACTGGCTTGCTATCCCTAGCCTCCCCTAGTAACCAATAATGCAATGCGATCAGAAGCAACTACAATTGACCGTCCTACCCCTATTCCTAGGCGATATTGGCATAATCAAGGAATTTCCCACCAGTTCATGACATTAACGTATGTCCCCATATCGATAAAGACAAACATCTTTTACTGAATGCATTAAACAATAAAAGCATTGAGCATAGATGAGAACCCAACAATTGATAAACAAGTATATGACAAGCATATGAAATAAATAAGAATTTGAATATATGAGGGTTTTAAAAGATTACATTGTTCCCCAACAACAAAGGGTTTAGTTCACCATAATCATGGTGAAACTAGATGAAAATAATGAAAGAATGGAAGAAATAACCCTAAACTTGGTTGGATGAGCCTAAGCATCCAAGGAACCTCCTCCAAGGCGTAGAATAACTCTGGATGTTTCTCTCTGCCAAAAGAATCCCTTTCTAATTCGGACTGGGGCTATATATAAGCCCAAAAAGATAATAGATAGATTATAGAATGATGTACAAAATCTAACTAAAAAAAATAAACAACCGCCCAGGCGCCTAAATTCATCGCTTAACGGTTTGCCTCTTGTCGCTTTGATCGCTCAGCGGTCAGTTTTGCCTTTGAGCGGTTTCCCTCTAATCACTCTGAGCGCTCAGCGGACCATTCTGGCGCTTAGCGGCTTGCTTGACCCTTCTTTGCATCATTTTTCTCTTTCTTTCATGGGTCTAAGTCCCCTTTACTTCACTTCCATCTTTAATTCATCTAAAAACCCTGCAAAACAATGTAAAACAAGCATAGTATCTCTAAAACCAACTTTTGACTCTCAAAAGACTCAACTAAGTGTTTTACTTGATTTAAAGCTCATTCTAAGCCTCAAAGGGTGTGTTTTACTATCAAATTTAAGCATGAAAATAACGGTTTTTAGACCGTTATCATCTCTCTCTGTGTAAAGGCTTTGTAAAAATATCAACCCATTGATGTAAGGTATCTACATATTCAATCTTGATTTCACCCTTGAGGATGTGATCTCGAATGAAATGAT
>NW_014542554.1:347890-349309 GCF_000741045.1 Vigna radiata var. radiata | reverse complement strand
GCTTTGTAAAAATATCAACCCATTGATGTAAGGTATCTACATATTCAATCTTGATTTCACCCTTGAGGATGTGATCTCGAATGAAATGATGCCTTATTTCAATATGCTTAGTTTTCGAGTGTAAATCAGGATTCTTTGTCAAATTTATGGCACTAATGCTATCACATTTAAGAGGAATGTTTCCTTGTTTTATGCCATAATCCTTTAATTGACTCTTGATCCAAAGAGATTGTGCATAATAGCTCCCAGCTGCTATGTACTCAGCTTCTGTGGTAGATAAGGCCACACAAGCTTGTTTGTTTGAATGCCAAGATATCAAGGATGATCCAAGTAAGTGACATGTGCCATTGGTGCTTTTTCTATCTATTTTGCAACCTCCAAAATCAAAATCACTGTAACCATCAAGAAAAATGTTTGTACCATTAGGATACCATAGTCCTAGAGTTTTGGTTCCTTTGAGGTATTTTAAAATTCTTTTAACAGTTGTTAGGTGTGATTCTTTAGGTGAAGATTGAAATCTAGCACAGAGACATACATTATGTATTATTTCAGGCCTCCTAGCAGTTAAATAGAGTAGGGTTCCAATCATACCTCGGTACATTTTTAGGTCAACACACTTTCCAGCTTCATCAAGGTCCAAGTAACAGTTGGTTGCCATAGGAGTTGCAGCCTCTTTACAATCTAGCTTTTTAAATTTCTTTAGCAGATCATTGCAGTACTTGGACTGTTGTATGAAAATTCCATCTTTTGTTTGCTTTACTTGTAGACTAAGGAAATATGTCAGTTATCCCATCATGGACATTTCAAACTCTTCATGCATATTTTTTGAAAATTCTTTGCACAACATAAAGTTAGTTGAACCAAAAATGATATCATCAACATAAATTTGAACATATAGTTTATCCTTGCTTGAATTCTTGATGAACAATGTTGAGTCGACTTTGCCCCTTGAGAATCCTTTCTTTATGAGAAATTCACTTAACCGTTCATACCATGATCTTGGAGCTTGCTTCAATCCATATAGAGCTTTTCTCTGTTTGTAAACATGGTAAGGATGTTCAAAGTCTTCAAAGCCTGGTGGTTGTTCTACATAAACCTGTTCCTTGATATATTCGTTCAAGAATGCGCTTTTGACATCCATCTGATATAGCTTGAACTTCATTGTTGATGCAATGGCAAGAAGTATTCTTATTGCTTCCAGTCTGGCTACAGGAGCATAGGTTTCTGTTGACAAATTGGCAAGTGTACCAAATCGTACAAGTAATATAAATGGTAAGACCAAGTATCGATTTTCCCAAGAGACTCGTATGGCCTTCTCGTTCGCGTGAATTAAAATAATAAGACTTGAAAAATAAAAATTAATAAATTGGTTTTGAGACAAAATATATTAACATGCAAAAATAAAGTTGATTCAATTGA
>NW_014542554.1:343001-346710 GCF_000741045.1 Vigna radiata var. radiata | reverse complement strand
AAACTTAGAATTTTGCTTGTCCTCAAGCAAAACAAACAAAACAATCACACAAAACAAAACTTGGCTTTATATTGTTTCATCCAATGCTTCAACAATCCCAAGGTACAAGACAAAACCACTCAATTCAATATCCTNAGTGAAATCCAAAATAAGATGCATGCATGCTTTCAACCCAGAGATTTCACAATAGATGTTATATACTATGAATGATCAATCCACTAAGCAAAACTGTACTCCTGAAAATTATCAAATCATACCAAGCAAGTGTTTCACTCAATCACTCAAGTGTTTAAGGTGACACTCCAACTCTCAATTATTCACAAGTCTCATAAAACAAAATTGCCATTCATCTCAAACAATCAACATCGTTACATGCAAATGCCATCAAAAGGACTTTTCCAAGGATTGTAATGAGATTTAGGCTAACAAGAAAGAATTGTTTTTTCTAGAATGCAAAATCCTTGAATCAAGAGAGCTAACAAAATTTTCAACGTTTAAGCACCACTCTCACCAATGTCTCTCATTCCCAATTTTTCCCTTTTCTTTTTCTTTTGCATTGAGCTCTTCTTCATGNTTTTCTTCTTTTCTTTTCTTTTTCTCATGAATTTTCTCTTCTCACAACAATTGAGCTCAATGCCTTTCATTTGTTTTATCAATTTTTCCCCGTACAACCCCAAACTTGAACTTTTTCATCACATACAAGTTAGCTCATCCCAGCTCAAGGTAAAGAATTTCAAAACAAGGGATCACATCCTGTTTAAGGCTAAGGTTCAAAAAGGGTATAATATTTCAAACACTTTGGGTGGAAATTTGGCTAGAGAAGGGTTTTCAAAAATGGCCTTGATCATATGACATTTACATGCAATTCAATCGATCATCAAGATTAAGGAAATATCATCCATGTTTTCCTGTGAATAATACATGCAACAATAAAACCTCTGGAGCTCAAAATCTCACACACTTGCTTTCTCACACAAAATTCATTCATACACCATGCCTAGCATCATGACTACAATCATAAATTCATCACCCATCTATTTCTTGGATAACATCATGCATTACAACTCAATTTTCTTCCACATCAAATAATCATCAACTAGATCCACCATGCATCTCAATTAGTCAAACATTTTCAGAAAAATTATTCAAGCCAATAGTACACACCAAAACAAAAATACAACCTATTCTAAGAATTTAAATTGCAAAAGTGTAAGAAGAAATTCTAGGTTGCCTCCTAGTAGCGCCTGTTTAACGTCGCGAGCCTGACCCAAACCTGGTTGGCACTCGTTAGTAAGTGCACTTCCTTCCATCACCCATCAGTAGGTGTACCGTGCGGATATCCTTCAGTGGATACCAAAAAATTTTGCATCCCTCAATAAATGCTATCCAAGAATTGTTCACAAAATTCCAAAAAGTACAAGTTCCAACAAAGAATAAAAAAAAAACCGAAAAAGAAAATTGTTCATAAAAATACAAAATTTGATTTCCAACAAGTTCAGCTCTTCTTCTTCACATTGGGATCTCCATCATCCCACTAGCTCACTTTTTTTCGGTCCACCTTCTTGGTCACTTTTGAATATGGTCTTTGAATCTCCACCATTCCTTTTTTCTTCAGCTCCTTGACCATCCATTCCTTTCTCTTAAATCTCACGTTGCTCCCTGGTAGGAGTGGATCTTCTTTTGCTTTTGGATGAATGCTTCTTCTCCCTTTATTTTCAGGCACCTGCAAAACACAACAACTGTCATACTGAAAATTAATACCTGTGGATTTGTCTTCCTTTGCACTTCACTTCTGGCTCTTTTATATTTTACTTCTCTAATTGCCCTCTGCACAGTTTCTTTAGAGCCATAAAACAATACCCGATCATAATCCTTTAGCTTTATTCTTCCATCATGGATACGTATAACCATCTGGGAGCTGTTTCAGCTCAAGAGTAGGTTCCTGCAAGTCAGATTCAAGTGTACTTCCTGCAATGTGGTTAATGCATTCTGACTCTAAAGAATGAACAGGTAAAGGCAGAAAACCCATCTCATCACAATCCAGATCAATATCCATCACAGGTATATCAACAACATCATCAATATCATCCAAATCATCAAAAACACGCATATCATCAATAACCTGGACATCATCAATACCCTGGACATCACAGTGTTCATCCATATCATCATCAAATTCAACAACATTTCCAATTCCTGATTCAAACCCAAACGCTCTGCATGAATGTACAGAAGATAGAAAAGAATGTTTCTTCTCATGCATAGAACGAAAATCATCAACAATGAACTCATCCACAATGTCATCCAATGTATCAACTCTAAACACAGAATGGTCCTCAGCTGGATATTTCATGGCATCAAGGATATTAAAATGCACAACAATATCAATAATTTCCATAGACAATTTCCCAGCATACACATCAATCTTGGTACGGGTAGTTTTCAAAAATGGTCTGCCTAGAATAATGGGGGCGGATCCATGAGAGAAACCGTCCTCCATCTCCAAAACATAGAAATCAGCAGAAAATATCAATTCGCCTACCGTAACCAAGACATCCTCTATGTAACCTGTCGGGTGGGTAACACTCCTATTGGTGTCAACACCCAATTTCGTCCGGGTGACTAAATAATATGACTTGTTTTTTTTTTGTTATTTTATTTTTATTTTTTTATTTTGTTTTACTATTTGGTATTTGATTTAGCTTTCTTTATTATTATTTAATGTGATTTTATTTTTTATATTTATTTTGAAAAAAAGGGACAAAAAAAAAAGAAAAAAAAGAAAAGAAAAGGAAAAAAAGAAAAGCAAAAAGTAAAAGAAAAAAAATTAAAATTAAAATTAAAAAAAAAGAAAAAAAAAACGAAAAGAAAAACAAAAGGGAGTAAGGAAGAAGAAAAAAAAAGGGGGTGCACGTGAATAAAATGGGAGAATTGGAATGAGTTCCTTGGAAAAATGTCCATAAGCAATTAATATTAATCACTTTAGAATATTTTTGAAATTTTGTTTTATTTGGTAATAATTTGAATCAACATTATGGCAATAATTACAAGCAATAATTAAAACTAATATATTGATTGCTGCATTCAGTTTATTCCTAAAAAGAAAAATATGATTTCCTTGTAAATGGACAATTTTCTGACAATTATTTTTTTTTCTTCAATCAAGGTCATTTCTTTCTCTATTTTGCTAATTGACAATTAATTCGCCATTAAGGCAAGATCACAATAATATTACAAATGTGTGTATATAAATATGCACCTTGTAAACAAGAAGAGGGAAGAGGATTGAACTTCGGGAAAAGAGCATAAGGGAACGAAAAAAAAGAGAAAAAGAAAATTCAATTTGAAGAAGAGAACGTAAGGGAACAGAAAGAAAAGGGCTTCGGGTTGCATGCACCCTGGTTTTCTCTAAACCTATACTTTTGTGTTATTTCATGATTTATTTTTTATTATTTGGTTATCAACTTTTTATTGCATATAACCCCTTGTAATTTTATATCCTCACATTCCTTGTTTTTCTAATTTTATTTATAAGTTTGTTTCATTATTGCACTTTAATATTTATTACACATGCTTTCAATACTATAAAAATAAAGAATAAAAAAAAAAGAAAAATTACAAAATAAAAAAAATGGTTTTAGAGATTCTTACGACATCTTTCTTTTTAATAATTAAATATGGTTTTTAGTTTGTTCTTGTTTTATTATTC
>NW_014542554.1:333754-342728 GCF_000741045.1 Vigna radiata var. radiata | reverse complement strand
TATTTTTATACTATAAAAAATTACAAAAATGAAAAATTAAAAAAATAAAAATATATAAAGTCTTAAAAAAAATAATAATAAAAATATATTTTAAAGGTTAAAGCACATGTGTGATCGCACGCATCGTCCTTGTGCTATAAAACCTTTTCTTCTTTCATAAAATAATAAAAAATATTTTTTAAAGGTTAAAACACATGTGTGATCGTACGCATTGTCCTTGTGCTAAAACCTTTTCTTCTTTTCTCTAAAAAAAATAAAATAAAAATGTTTTAAAGGTTTAAGCACTTGGGTGATCGCACGCATCGTCCTCGTGCTAAGACCTTTTCCCTTTTCATAAAAATAAAATAAAATTTGCTTTGAAGGTTTAAGCACGTGTGTGATCGCACCCATCATCCTCGTGCTAAGACCTTTTTCCCTTTTTAGAAAATAAAACAAAATTTGTTTTGAAGGTTTAAGCACATGTGTGATCGCACGCATCATCCTCGTGCTAAGAACCTTTTCCTTTTTTTTATATATATATCAAACACCAAAAAATAAATATTTTCAAACAAACAAACAATCTTTCTACTAGAACTACGTAACTCTGATTTCTCATCTTGAGAATACGTAGGAGCAAGGTCAGTCCTTGTCGGGCACAAAAACTAAAAAATATATTTTGTTTCTGTATAATGTCTTTTTTGGGATAGTTAAACATTTTGCAAACCACATCAAAGTCGCATATTTAATTAAAGGTACTGCCTTCGGGCAGGCATTGTAGGGTGCTAATACCTTCCCTACACGTAACCGATTCCCGAACCCAATCTTTGGGTTTCATGGACCGTGCTTTATCATTTTATGGTTTTTCTGTAGTTTTCCAGAATAAACTATGGTGGCGACTTCAAATCTCTTTTCAAACTCGTTTTCTTTTTTGGATCGTCGTCCGGCGCGATTCCGGTTGCGACAATTGGCCAACTGAATGACCACACCCGTAGGCTGCAAAGGACCAAGAGACAAAGATTCATATATAGACAAAGGCATGACATTAATAGAAGCACCCAAATCAAGCATGGCATTTTCAAATTTACTATTTCCAATCACACAAGGAATGCAAAATGTACCTGGGTCCTTGCACTTTTCAGGAATGTGCGGGACCGACTTATCAATGAGTGCTGATACATTCCTACCCATGTTGATCCTTTCATTACCTTTGATCTTCCTCTTGTGTGTGCACAAGTCCTTCAAGAATTTTGCATACCTTGGAATCTATTTGATAGCATCAAGTAGAGGTATGTTCACCTCTACCTTCCTGAAGGTCTCCAATATCTCCTTGTCCACCTCTTCTATCTTTTTGCTAGGAATTGCCCTTGGAGGGAATGGAAGAGGTATAGGTCGCTCAGGCAATGGAGGAGGCACACTGGTGGCGGTGGTGGTGGAAGAAGAAGAAGATCCACCTAGAGGTAAAAAGAACCACCGGGAGAGGAAGAAGGTCCACCCACCTCAAATGTCCTGCTTGGACCAGTCTGGTCCTCTTTTCTGTGACAGGTCGCAGGTGTGGGAGTTGGCTCTGTGGGAACAACATTCTACTTCCCTGATCTAAGGGTGATGGAACTCACATTCCTCGGATTTTGCACAGTCTGGGATGGTAACTTGTCAGAATTTTGTGACTGTGCCTAGTTAAATTGTGTTGCCATCTGACCCATTTGAGTAGTAAGATTCTGAGTAGAAGCTTTGGTTTCCTGTTGAAATTGCTGAAGCTGAGCTCTGGATTCCTGCTGAAATTGCATGTTTTGAATAGTCATCTGCTTCACCAACTCCTCCAAGGTAAGCTCAGAAGAAGACATGGGAGGTTGGAGAACTGGCTAGGCAAGAATCTCTTGCTGTTGTTGCCTCTGATATCTCTGAACATGTGGAGGCACATATGGTTTGTTAGGACCTGCAACATTCTGGCATGGTGGTGGGTGCTGCTGTTGCTGTTGTGCATTATTGTTCCATCTTAAATTTGGGTGATTCCTCCACCCTGTGTTATACGTGTTGCTAGACAAGTCATAACTTGGCTATTGTGGCTGCCTGTTGGTTTGTATGTTTGCAGCATAGGCTGGAGATGCATCATGGCCAGTAGGTTGCTGCAAAGCAGGGTAATCATCTGTATAGTGCTCATTGGAGAGACATATACCACAATGTCGTGCAACAGATTTGGATGGAGATGTCGGTCTCTGACTTGAAGCCAGCTGTGACACCAAACTCACAAGGGAATCAATCTTGCCTTCCAATTTCCTATCATCAGATGATGAAGACCGGGTAACAATATCATGTACTCCCTTCACCACAATAGTATTTCTCCTAGTGCCAAACTGTTGGGAGTTGCAAGCCATCTTCTCAATTAATTGCCTGGCTTCAGTAGGAGTCGTAGCTCCTAGTGCTCCACCACTGGCAGCATCAATCATACTCCTATCCAAGCTATTGATACCTTCATAGAAATATTGGAGAAGGAGTTGCTCTGGTATCTGATGGTGAGGACAGTTGTCACAAAGCTTCTTGAATCTCTCCAATAGTCATATAAGCTCTCTCCATCAAGCTGCCTAATCCCAATGATGTCTTTTCTGATAGTTGTGGTTTGGGATGGTGGGAAAAACATTGCTAAGAACAACCTCTTCATATCATCCCAACTGGCAATGGCTCTAGGCGCTAAGCAGTACATCCACTCCCTTGCTGCATCTTCTAATGAATAAGGAAATATCCTTAAGAAGACTTGATCCTCAGGAACATCTTGAGGCCTCATGGATGAACACACATAGTGGAAATCTTTCAGATGCGTATGCAGAGACTCGCTTGCAAGGCCATGAAACTTGGGTAACAAATGGATCAGTCCAGTCTTGAGAACAAATGGTACGTCCTCATCAGGATATTGGATACACAAGCTTTCATAACTGAAATCAGAAGCAGCCACCTCCCAAAAAGTCCTCTCGCGAGGTGGAGGTTGTGCCATATCGTTCTCAGTGCAAAAAACAACAAAATCAGAATCAGAATCAGGTGGACATGCAGTAGATGCAGTATGCACAAAGTATTCAGCAGTGGATTCAGATTCAACGGTAGGATGCACAATATCAAGTGGAACAGACTCAAAAACAGACTCTAAAGACAAATTCCTAGAATGCCTAACTAACCTATGAAACGTCCTATCAATCTCAGGATCAAAGGGCGGTAAAAATCTAGGATTTCCTCTAGTCATGCACTAAATCACAACACCCTGTAATCATGAGTCAATAGCACAAAAATTCAAAACACAGAAAACAACACAAGAAACACAACTCGCATAAACAAAAACACAACACAAGACACAGATGCAAACAAACTAATTAAAGCTAGCATGGTAATTAAACTAACATTATTAAAAACCTTAGACAACATTCAAACATCAAATACTCTTGCAAGCAAATTAACAAACACAATTAAAATTAATTAAACTCAACACTAATTCATTAAACTCAACCTATCAACCAAATTAATTAAAAACCAAGGAAACCAACAAGCCTAATTTAATCCTAACAATTCACTTGACACAATGGCAATTAACAAATGAATTTAAAAGTTCAATTGGCCAAATAAAAGCACATGGCCGTGAGTGATGTTTCAAAGGTCCAAATTCAAAATTTTATTTTCATTTAACCACCAAATGTGTGGTCTTTGTCCCATGTGCACCAATTCTCAAAAGAATTTAAAATATACTTACACATCCAATTGAAAACCATTCCTTAGTCTTCTCCATGCAGCAAAATTCGAAATCCACACTCCAAGACCACAAAATGCCGAACCTCCTACAAAAAATACTTCAAAAACCCATGTGCAAATGGAAGATACATTGTGTGCTCCAACCAAAGTGCCATGTAGGCAAGACCAAATGAAATTAAACAACCAAAGATCTCCCATGCAAAGGAAATTCATGGATGGAATTCAAACAAAGCCAAAGCTCAAAATGGAAATCTTCCTAAAATGAAAATGAGCATTTTTTTTGTTTGCCCAAAAGTGGTAAAAAATTAATGCATCATTCTCTCTCCTTTCTACACACCATTTTCGTTTCCTTCACCAACACACACCTTCATAATCTTTCTTCCTCTCCTCAATACATCGTAATACATGGGAGATAATACTCATTATTAGAGGAACTATCACCATGATTCATATATTTGGTCTCTTATTACGTTTGATGGTCGAATAAAATGGACCAAGTGAAGAATCTTAGCCTTATACAGAAGAGAGGTTACATTTTCAATATTATATTATTTAATATTATATATTTCTCATTTATTTTATTTCTTTTTAGTTAATATTATAAAGCAGTTAATATTACGAAAGTGGTCCATTTTTTTTAAAATAAAAACCATTTAAAAACGTAAGAGCACCCAAGAGACCCCATTTGAAGTTGCAACTCCATTCAAGACAATAAACCTACACTACTACTACTTTAACTCAACCCAATCTTCCATTTTTTCAAGCTCTTGTGCAAAAAACGAAAATAACATTATACCATTCAACTCAACCACTGTCTAGCCCCAGTAACATCATCAAAGTCTGGTTCCAAACTAGTTTCAAACATCAAAACCGAAATATGAAGGAAAAGAGCCAAACCCACAACACCCACACATCAAGTTAAGCTCTATTCAACCCAAAACTCACATATAATTCCATTTTCATCAACCAACCAAATAAAATGCAAAGAAAAACGTGAGGAACAGCAGCAATGGAAGAGGAAACGAAAATCTAAAGTCACTCAAACCCAACAACCACCATAGAAAAGCAAAGACAAGCTTAAAAACTCAAGCTTCAAACATAAAAAATAAGCAAATGGAAGGAGGAATGAATGGATTTTCACCACCAATGAGTTAAGACAACCAAGAGTGAGTCAAGGGAAGAAGAAAATCTTCATAATATTCATTGAAAATGGTCCAAAACCGTGCACCAAGCAAGCACCCATGAGAGCATGTCCAAAACAAGAGAAACCCTAGGAAAATGAACCAAAACCTTGAGTTATGGAAGTGTGTGTGTGGTGGCTCGGTATTCTACCTTCTAAAACCGAGAAAATCAATTTTTGGTGGGGTCCATACACTACAAGTCAGCCCTATAGGGATGCCACATGACCCCCACAATTGGTTTTTAAGAAAATGCCCCTAAAGGGGTCCAAAACACCTAATTCTAATTAAGGGCTTCTAGAAAACTAAATTACAACTTAATTAAAATGGAAATGACTAAATGTTGAGTCTTGAATGATCACGCCACCTTCCCCAATGCTCCAAATGATGTTTCCCAAAATTTCCCTGCAACCAAAATGCACTTAATCAGCTCAGAAAATCCAAATTAACACAATTACGAATTTCCGACCAAATTAAGCAGAATTCGGAAAACGAGGAAATAACAGACAATTAAGCACAATTACCTGGTTTAATTAAGTGCAATGAACTAAATATAGTTCAAGAAATAACCACTCATCAGAAGAACCCAACAATTGATAAATCAAGCATATGCAAGCATATAAAATAAATAAGAATTTGGATATATGAGAGTTTCAAAAGATTACATTGTTCCCCAACAACCTAGGGTTTAGTTCACCATAATCATGGTGAATCTAGATAAAATATAATGGAAGAATGGAAGAAATAACCCTAAACATGGTAGATTGGATCCTACGCATCCAAGGAACCTCCTCCAAGCAGTGTGGAATAGCTGTGGACGTTTCTCTTTGCCAAAAGAATGTATTTTGATTCACACTAGGGCAATATATAAGCCCAAAAAGATAACAGAAAGATTACATAATCTAGCTAATAATAACAGACAACCGCCCAGGCGCCTAAGTTCACCGCTCGGCGGTTTCCCTCTAGCCGTTTGGACCACTCAACGGTCAGTTTTGCCGTTAAGCGGTTTGCCCTTTATCACTCTGGACGCTCAGCGGTCCATTCTGGCGCTGAGCGACTCACTTGACCCTTCTTTTCATCCTTTTTCTTCTTCTTTCATGGGTCTAAGTCCACCTTACTTCACTTCCATCTCCAATTCACCTTAAAACCCTGCAAAACAATGTAAAAACAAGCATAATATCTCTAAAACCAACTTTTGACTCTCACATGACTCCACTAAGTGTTTTACTTGATTTTAAGCTCATTCTAAACCATAAAGGGTGTGTTTTAGTATCAAATTTAAGTATGAAAATAACGGTTTTTAGACCATTATCAAAATGCAACACTAAATTAAGAAGATGAAAAACAACTCAAAATATAATGCAAAATATTTTAAAGCAAAAGAAATAAGTAAACATAAATTTCTTCTACAAATTCACGTGACCACATGCGCATCTACTAAAGAAACTGAAAATTAAAATGGCCTAAAAACCTTCTTGCCCGTGAGGTGCTGCACTCCAATGTCCAATTCCCCTTTCTTCCTTCGATAAACAATTAAATATGGTGTTTCCTTGTTCCATGTGCCTCATTCTCCCAGAAAAATGAATAAAGTTCATATAACAAAGTCCACAACTGTACACCCTTTTTCTAAATGAAAAGCAATTTAAAATGTGCTCTCACATCAAGAACCGTGCACAAAATCCAGCAAAGAAATTCGTGCCTCAAATTCCTCCAAGCAATGACCGTCTCTCTCCTAAAAGCCCAAGGGCATCCGGTGCTTCCAAAACCAAAAGCTAAATGGAAATGCTTCCTGTGCTTCCCAAGGTCATGTAGCAGCTCATATATATAATGAAAAAGAAATGGAAGAAGACCCTTCTTCCAGCCGTGACTTCACCATATGGACATGACAATGCTAGCCCATTGATTCATCTCCCCATTCACGCTGCATCACCAACGAAATCAACCCCCTTTTTGCCAAATAAAAATATCAAATGTGCTCTCACATGAAGTCTCCTTCTTGGTAAAAGCAATTAGCTGAAAACACGTTTAACTCCTCCCTTCCAGCACGTCACAAGGACCTAAGCACGTGCCAAAATTAGTTTAACAAAACCTTGGGAGTCCCTTCAAGAACGTAATGTGCTACAACATTTCAATGCAAGAGCTAAAGCTAAATATTTTTCATTCAATTAGAATCTCCATAAAAAAAAAAAAAACGTTGTAGCCAATGAAAAAAGTAACAGGAAAATGCTTTCTTCATTCAACCCATGGAAGAAAAAACAGTGAACAACCAAGCTCTCAAAGAAAACATTCCAAAAATGAAAGGCAAATCAGTGTGATGGCTACAACAACTCAAGGCCGTGTGTTTTTTGCTAATGGTGGGTCCACCCCAAAAGAAAACCCTAGGGTGCCAAGTCACCCTCTCCTACTTTTGGGCTTGGTCTAACTTTTCAAAAATTGGCCCAATCTACAAAATATAAGACAAAAACATCTTACACTAGTACATTACAATTTAATTAATTATAAAATATCTTTGTAGAGAGTCTTCAATTATTTAGTGTCCTTCCTAATGTCCCAAAATGTATCTCCAAAATTTTTCCTACAATTAATAATGCAAATAAATAGCTCAGATAATTCAACTTAATTAAAATTAGAATTTCCAGTCAAATTAAGCACAATTAGTAGAAACGGAAAAATATCGGACATTTAAGCATAATTCCCTAATTAATTCTAGCACAATAAACTAAGTGAAGTCAAGAAAATATTGACTCATCACTAGTCGACTCTGTTTTTCATTTATTCGGCTATAAACCTGGGGATGGCTCCCCGTTTTCAAACTTTTGGTGAAGGTGCTTCAACAAACAGACAACCTCTATTTGCTGGTGAAAATTATCCATTTTGGAAAATTCGAATGCAAATCTTTCTTGAATCTATGGATAAAGGAATTTTGGATGCTACATTGAATGGTCCTTATGTGCCTACTAAAACTGTTGATAAAGAAACTGTTATTAAACCTTTTACTCAATGAACTGCAAATAAAAATAGAAAAGCTCAGTATGATATTAAAGCTAGAAATATTATTGCCTCTGCACTAACAGTTGATGAATTTTTCAGGATATTTCAATGCAAAACTATAAAGGAAATATGGGATGTCTTAGAGGTAACTCATGAAGGCATGGATGAAGTAAAGGGAACAAGAAAGAACTCCCTGATACAAAAGTATGAACTTTTTAGAATGAAGGCTGGACAAACCATCTATGATGTACAGAAAAGGTTTACTCATATTATAAATCATCTCATGGCTCTCGGGAAAGCTTTTGAAAAAGAAGAAATCAATATCAAGATTTTGAAGAGTCTGAACAGAAATTGGCAACTAAAAGTCACAACAATCTATGAATCCAAAGACCTTACAACTATTAACATGGCTACCTTGTTTGGCAAGCTACAAGAACATGAATTGGAACTTGGTAGATTAAAGGATGAAGAGGAGATTGAGGAAAAGAAGTCCATAGCTCTCAAGGCCAGAAACAAACATGGACAAATGTTGACAAATTGGCAAGCGTACCAAATCGTACAAGTAATATAAATGGTAAGACCAAGTATCGTTTTCCCAAGAGACTCGAAAGGCTTTCTCGTTCACGTGAATTAAAATAATAAGACTTAAAAATAAAAACTAATAAATTGGATTTGAGAACAAAGATATTAACATGCAAAATAAAGTTTATTCAATTGACAAAAGAAAACAATGGATGAATGGATGTTGTTGGGGGTTTACAATTTCATCTAATCAGCCTCTCTTATATACTCCTTTTGAATATTAGTTTGATTAATTAATTGTTATGCGACTTTCTTAGCCTCCCCTTAACCCGATCCCTCGACGAAAAGAGCTTAATATTAACTACTGGCTTGCTATCCCTAGCCTCCCCTAGCAATTAATACCACATTATAAACAGAAGTTAGCGCAATTGATCGTCCTTCCCCTATCCCTAGGTGGTATTGCAAAATCAAGAAATTACTCAGCAGTTTATGTCATTACTGTATGTCCACATATCAATAAAGACAAACATCAGTTACCGAATAAGTTAAATGATAAAGGCCTTAAGCACAGATGA
>NW_014542554.1:321065-333669 GCF_000741045.1 Vigna radiata var. radiata | reverse complement strand
AAGAGTTTCAATAAAAGAGAGTATCAAAAGATTACATTGTTTCCCCCAACAACAATAGGGTTTAGTTCACCATAGACATAGTGAAACTAGATGAAAAATGGAAGAAGAATGGAAGAGCAAACCCTAGAAAAGATGAAAATGAGCCTAAGCATCCAAGAGATCCTCTCCAGAGAGCAAAATTAGGTCTGGTCATTCTCCCCTGTCAAAAGAATAACTCTGAACTCGAAATAGGGGTATTTAAAGGTGAGGAGCGCAACAGAAAACAAGCTCAAGCCCAGCGAGCCACCGCCCGACAGTTTAAGTGTGCTGCCCGGCGGTTTCCCATAATACTCCAAACCGCCCGGCGGCAATCGCCAACGCCCCGCGGTTTCCCTCAGAACCGCCCAACGTCAATCGCCATGCCTACTCCTCGTTCTGGACCGCCCGACTGTTTAAGTGTGCCGCCGGGCGGTGCGTCGATTCTTCAAATCTTCATTTTTTTGTGCTCTTTTCTTGAGTCAACGACCTGTATCTTTAACTCCATTCTTCACTTTCTCAAAATAGCTTCAAAACAATGCAAAACAAGCATAAAATCGCTAAAACAGCTTTTGACTCTCTACATACTCATTTATTGAGTTTTGCTTGATTCTAGGCTCATTCCAAGTAGTAAAGGGCGTAATTCGGTCCAAATTGACATATGAAAATAACTATTTTTCAACCTTCATCAACAAGTAAGAACTAATGAACTTGATGGTAAGAAAATTTAGTCGACTTATACATAATGACAGTTAACTGACTAACCATGCAGGTCAAGGGAAAAAGAAAAGTTTCAGAACAAATGTTGTCCAGTGTTACGAATATGGAAAGGAAGGACATATCAAGCCTGATTCTGAAAGCAAAAAGGAAAGAAAACATTCCCTCAAGTCAAAAGCATGAAAAGAAAAGGAGCATATATTGCTTGGGAGAATACAGATTCTGAAAGCTCAAGTGATGAAGATGTTGACTAAGAGGAAGAATCCAACATTTGCCACATGGCTGGAACATCACAAGATGACTATGACAACGATGAAGAATTTGAGAAACAACCAATAAAAGTGAAGTATCAGCAACTAGTAGAAACATTCAAAGAACTACATGTTGAAGCAATGGGATTATAGTACAGGGTTAATCGACTAAACTTTGAAAGAAGAGATTATGAATATAGAATTGATAACCTTGTTTCTGAAAATGAAAGATAAGAAAAAGAATTGAATGATGCTTTGTTATCTACTAAGGAAATTAAAATTGAAACTGTTATAGTTGAAAAACCATGTGAAATTTTTCTACTCATATTGAAAAGATAAATTACTTGACTAGTACTCTAGCTAAGTTTACAAGGTAGAGACAACTTAAATGTTGTACTGAAATCCTCTGGCAGAGCTATATATAGGCAAGGAATAGGATACAAAGCTCAATCTAATAGAACCAATACTAAGAGATTTATTGATCTGAGTAAACCTACTAAAAATGCATGTTTCTATTGTATTTGTGTTGGTCACAATGTTAGAAATTGTTATTACAGAAATATTGTTGTTCCTAAAGGATTATATATATGGAGAACAAAGGAACAAGTGACAAACACTAACAATCTTAGACCCAAAGTTAAATGGGTACCAGCAACCAAAACTTGAATTGTTTTGCAGGATATATAGTAGGTGCAGTATGAACTCAAGAATGGAGCACTTTGGAAAAATCATAATCTTTAGTATCTATAACGGGTAAAATTTTATCAATCTATTGCATTATGCTTAAATTAATTGGTTGTTGTTGTTTGATTGCATGTGCTTATTTTCTCATTGTTTGATTGATTGACTGAGTTTGAAAAACCATTTTCACGATAATTAATCGACTACTATTTTAATTCATTCGACTAAGTTTTTCTCTATGTGTTTGACTCTGTTTTAAAATCTCTTGTGACATACAATAGTCAACTTTTTGTTTAATGTATTCGACTGTGTCTCTGTTTTCAATCGTCTACATTCACTATATTTTGTCAAAATGGGTTCTTTTTGGACTTTTTCCCTTCGCGCCATTTCTATATATGTTGTCATTTTTGTACCTTATCCTTGACACTAGCTGATGACTGTCCAGCTTGGAGATGAATGCATCTCAAACAGCGGAAGAAGAAAAATGGAAGTTGCAACAACAGAATTGGACGTGTGTGAAGTTAAACGGTGGATGCAGATCTTCTATGGAGGTGGTACTAGTTCAATCGGCTTCCATTCATGGAAGGAACTAGGTGGTGAGGTGGAAAGATCAAGGAAAGATGACTTTGGCAGAGTTTCCCGTGCTAGAAGAATTCATCAATAGAAGAAATTTCCTCATATAATCCAAAGTGTCTTTACAATGAAAGCTGCCATGAATTTATAGAATATTCATGGAGCTGTAGCGTGGCAATGATGGGCCGAAAAATGTGGATCTAATGCCACGTGTAGAATGAAAGAAAGGTGCAGTGTGTGTTCTAGAAGAAGCACGAAATACATGTGCTGGAAATGAAGTGAAACATGTGTTTTCACGATGTATCCCCTTCTTTACTAAGCTCACCCCCTTCCCTTTGTGTAAATGACTTCTTTGTCCTTCTTCTTGGGTTGGTTTAGTAGACTTTATTTATTGGGCTTGGGCCCAAGTCATCACTAGCACACACACCTTACTTGTGTATTTCCAATGACCCTTGACTGAACTCTGGACATATTGAATGAGTCGTAGAATGGCCTACTCAACTCGCCTCTCAATAAGGGAAAAAGGAAAATCCATTGCCACCATCAGTGAAGCCGATACTGAAGATTTGATTTGTGATAAAGATTCTAGAGTGAAAGTCTTTGAGGGATACCCAAAATAGGTTACTTCACCAAGATATCTGGTCTTGGGGCTATTCGAAAAAGAAAACTTTAAGTTTCCTGGATGGATTGAGAAACAAAGCTGGATGCTTTGATACAAATGGATGGAGAATGGTTTCCTGATCTCGTTAGAATTTTCTATCATCATCTAAGGGTTGTTGATGGTAACATTTGTTCAAAAGTCAAAGGTGTTGATATCATCATTAGCGATGATGTTTGGCAGTAGACAACTAGCCTAAAGTTTGAAGGAATCCTTTCGCATAATTCTGATACTTAAATAAATCGCTGGTTAGATAAAAAGGATATCTTTAGAGGATGGCTCAAAGTTCCAGTCAGTGAAACAAGGGAAAACATCGATATGATCATAGATGGGGCAACAATGAAGAGGTTTTAGAGTGACAAAAAGAATAAAATAGAATAGTGTAGGTTTCCTGGGCTTGTATTTTGCCTCTTTTACAAGCAATGTGGGACTTCACATAGCTTGAACTTAAAAGAAAAGAAGAGTAATTCGTTGTCCATAGCTTGTACTACAAGATAGCATAATCTAGTTTTCATTTTTGAACTATAGAAGAACTAGTTGCCTTATAAACCCTTTGGAGTGGAGAGAATTGAGCAATGTGGGACCTGCAGCAGCTGCTGGATGGACTCCACTCTCAAAAGTCCCATATCTCCTAGATCTTGCATCCTAGCTCACGCCAAAGGTAATTGATGGGTTGTCGCGGCCCATACAAATTTGATTGCATATGAGAAATGCAGTATAGCTTGGGAATGACTCCTAGGTCGTCTCTCAAGGACCAAACTGTGGTTGGAGACTTAGGTCAAACAGGCGTAGTGGGGGGTTTTGAAAGTGTTTGAGACGAAAATTAAACTAAATTAAATGCATGAAAATTAAACACAATCAAGCGGAATTGAAAACATTACAATAACTAAACAAAGCATGAAGTCCGAACGGTCCTGCAGATGATCGAACGGTTCTACATTTAGACAGAATGATCTCTAAAGCAAGTGGGGAAATTGGAAATACAAGAAGATGAAAAAGTCAAACAGAATAGACAAAAGCATAGTGAGCGGTAACAATAAACTTATCATATCACAAACATTATAATGAACGGAAAAAGTAAATTGAACAATGCATTAGATAAATATTCAAACACAATTTAAACTATTAAAATGTAACACTTGAGTGATAACAATTGAAATGTTATTCATCATGGAAATAATAAATAAAAAATGTTTTGGAAAAGAAAATCACATAAAATAACTAAACCCATTCTATATATAATATATAATATACTTGGTGCAAGCAATAAAACAAAATAAATAAAGCCAATTAAAACCTTGCAGCTAGACCGTGACATTGCCCATTTCTCGTGGCATCCGTGAGTTTCTTTAAAGATTAAACCAGCTTGCAATGAATTAAAAGAAATTAACATAATTCATGCTTAGAAAGTGGTGTCCACCGCCTGCACTAGCAAAGAAAGAAAAAGAAACAACACCACCTAATCTTTTCTTTTAAAAGCAAACAAAGTTGATATATAAAAGTGATCCCCTTGTTAGACATAATTCCTTTGCTTCAAAAACAAAAATGAATTGAACGAGATACTGGACACAAGCAAAGATTGAAACGTGTTGTACCTTAATAAATCAACGAATAAATAAAAAAAAAAGAAAAAAAAGAAAACGGAAATGGAAAGCAACGTTTCTTCATTCATCCATTATCCATTACCAAAAACATCTTCCAAAAGAAATGCTGCTACCCAAAATAACGTTCCAGCCTCAAAATAATATTCAGAGAGTGTGAATGAAAAGTGAATGACGGTTGTGTCTATTACAATCCCCCAGGTGCCCTACTGTTTTATTGTCCACCAAACAAAATCCTCTCCCCTCCTGCTGTGGCAGTCCGAGAAGGCTAGACTTCATAAGCTGTTGATTTCTATTTTTTTTACTCCAAGCACCTCCTTCACCAATTAATACACTACAATGCTGCTGGGCTTGTTGATTCCCATGGGCCGTGTGTTGTCCATTCCCTGTACAAGCTGTTGTGTGCTGGAGGTGTATGGGCTGCAAACTCTGCTGGAATAAAGTTGGTTCAAGCGTGCAGGACCGTGAGAAGTTGTTGTAGGATCGTGGAGTTGGGCTGCTGTGTGCTTCTTTAAGCAGCTGGAAGTTTCCAAACATATTGCTCTTTCATGCCTTGCTGTTGGACGTCCAACATGTGCCTAATGAACGCTGGACTGTTGCTTCAATGAACGGCCCAAGCTGCTGCTGCATGCGTTGATGTGCAGGCCGTGAGTTTCCTTCTCTAGAAGAATTGAATCACATGACTTCCCATGGGCCGTGACACTTCAGTAACCAGCTGCACCACCTCTGCCAATTCTATCCAAGCTCACCCAAGAAATAAGAATCTTCTTCCGTGAAGACCATCAACGCCTCCCAAGCTGTGGCACTCAGAGGTGCAATAAGAAATTGAAATGCTACAACCAACTTTCCAATTGAAAGCCCAAGAGTGTGTTGTGTGCTGCGCAATGTGGGTGTGTGTTTGTTCCGTGTGCACCCTCCTTTTGGACACATGCTGGATGTTGCACCCTTCTAGATCAGGACCAGGCCGTGAAGGCTGGATAGTGGAGTTGCTTCTTGCAACGTTTCTTCATTTTTTTATGCTGCTGGGACGTTCCCTTGGTGACACCGTGGTATGCTTTGTTGGATGCTAGACCAGGTGCTAGACAGAGTGTTGGTGGATGAGAGCTGGATATATGGGCTGAAGCAGTTGGACCGTTTGAAGCTGCTGGATGTCACCCTATCTCCACGCTGGTGGGAAGGTGCTGCTACTAGCTCCTGCTTTGGGTCGTGAGAAAGTTGCTGGGCTGTTGGCCTTTTGCACCGCTTCAATTGAATTGAATCAACCTGTCAATTCTTGTCCGAGACTTGCTTGCCGGACGTGTTGGCTGCACATATTTACACCACTTGAATGCGCTAGCTTTTCCCTACAGGCCGTGAGTTCACCTTGCCTTCTGGACAACGCTTTTCAAAATGTGGGCCGTGTTGGAGCTTGTCAACGTGTTGTCTTCATGAACCAGCCCATGCCCTTTTTATTTAGATTGAAAGCGTTAATTGTCCTAGGTGGCAGCTGGCTTCAACACCACACTTCTTTAATTGCATTTCCTTGTTTTTCTCATCAATAATGAAACACCGTTGGTGCATTGCAAGTCATGAACCAATGCTTTTATATGTATACCTTCATTTAACTTCCAAGTGTTCCAAATTGTATCTCTAAAATTTTCCCTACAATTAGCAATGTAAATAATTAGCTCAGAATATTCAAATTAATTAAAATAAGAATTTATGGTCAAATTAAACACAATTAGCAAAAACGGGAAAATACTAGACATTTAAGCACAATTCCCTGATTAAATTTAGTACAATAAACTAAGTGAAGTCAAGAAAACATCGACTCGTCAAAATAGACCACACTAAGTCTTTTGCACTCCTGGGAAAAATCAAGACGTAAATTAGGGAATAGTTCAACGGACATCAGGAAATCGATACAGACTCAGCACATAAAAAAAAAAAGACTCACAGGGAAACAAACAAACTGAATCACAGTCCTCAAGAAATCTGGACAAGGAAAAAGCATCCAACACAGAATCAGAGAAAGCAGATACTCAGAGAAATCATCGAAGCAATTCAAAGCATGGCAAAATGATCAATCAGTTAAAGAGAGGAATCAAAAGGAACAGAACCTCACAGATGCACACTATTAGTGTTTCTCTCAAGTGTCTAAGGTAAAGAAATTCAACTCAATGCTCTCAAGAAATTTGATGTGCAAATAAATGCGGTATAGCTAGGGAATGACCTCTAGGTCGTCTCCCAAAGACCAATTTTGCGGTTCAAGAATTGAGTCAAACACGAGGGGGAGGGTTGTGAAAAGGTTTTTTTTTTTTTTGTAAAAATTAAAGAACTCAATATAAAGACACAGATGCAAACAAACTAATTTAAGCTAGCATGGTAATTAAACTAACACTATTAAAAAATTTAGACAACATTCAAACAAAATAAAATAAATACTAGACCCCAATAAGACAACAAACAACTACCTAACACAGTTAAATTAATTTAAATGCAAAACTAAATTAAAGAAATATAAAACAACTAAACCTATTATGTAAACTTAATTTAAACAAAAGAGATAACAACATATATTTTTTTTTTCAATCACGTGACCAAGTGGTCTTCCTCCAAGAAAGCAAATTAAAGAAACCTTTTTCACATGGCTAGGCACCTTGTTACCATGCTGCACCAATTCAACCTCCAAAATGAAATTAAATTATTCTCTCCCAAACGTTGTTGTAGCTTTGTCGTAACTCTTCCATCAATTGTCAATTAAATGGCTTTGTGACTTGGTTCCAGAGGCTTTTCAAGGGAAAAGAAATGGCAAATGACCATGTGCTTCCAACTCAGTGGGACCCGTGCCTATTTTCAGCTGCACCCAACATCCCATCATCCAATTTGCCAAGCTTTTCTCTTCTTTTTTAAATGTAAACTAATGTACCGTGTGCCAACACATCCCATCACCACTAGATTTAAGCTTCAATGTTGAATGAAAATAAAGAAGGCTACTTCCAAGACCATGACTCTCTGCATCCACTTTCCAAACTAATCACCTCTTTCATTCTTTAAATAAATGAATTGAAACTAGCTACACTAAGTAGCTGCCAGCCGTCCCATCTCAAGCCTCCCATCTATTCACTTTCTTCAATTCTTCAAAATGGAATTAAAGCTCAAGAAACAAAGCATCGGACCCCACAATTCCATTCAATGAATAGCAAAGTACTTCCAACCGGTACACTCTTTTTATAAACAATTAACATATGCTGAATTCTAATGCCCAAACACAAAATGAGTTACTTCAGCAAAGGGATCCATGCCACCTTCTTCTAAAAGTCAAAAAGCAATTTAATAAAACTCTCTCCTCCCATCATCAATAACCGTGGCAGCTAGCCCTATTCCCCAAGAAAGCAATTTGGTAAACCATCAAATGATGAACAACTTCCAAGGCAAAAGATTCAATCAAAATGCAAATGAAATCAAAACTTCCCACCATCACCGAGACTATGATGCATCCTTCTTCCTTTTTCACTAACATTTTTAAAAGCAAAATGAAGTTTGATGTAGATGCTGACACCATCCACCTCATCAAAGTGAGAGGTCACACCATGAAAATGCTTCTATCAATGCATCCAAAGGAAGAAGAAATTGTGCTTTTAATATTCAAAGAAGTGTCAGCATCGTGAATACAAAGAGAAACTCAAAATAGATCTAAAACCTTTGCACCAAAAATGAAAGGAAAAAGAAAGTGAACATTTTCATTCCACCAAATGCCAAACCGTGAGCAACAAAGAAAACATTCTCTGCCAATGTTCCAGAACCGAAAAATGGAATTGCCGAGAGAGAGAGCCTGCAAAGTGACGACTCTCCTTCAAATCCTAGGACCAAGTGTCAAAAAAATTAGGGTAGGGTCCACCCTAAAACCCTAGTGCCATGTCATGTTTTTTTTTTTTATATTGGGCTTAGACTATTCTAGCAAAATTGGCCCATATTACAAAAATTCATTTACAAATTCTAAACTACTAAGCTAAGCTAGATTGATTCTAATTTGACTTGTGGAAATTCTTCAATTGTTTGGTGGCCTTCCAAAAGTCCCAAAGTATAATTCTAAAATTGTCCTGAAAATAGAAATAGGAATTATTCAGCTCAAATAATTCAAATTAATTAAAATTTGAATTATTGGTCTAATTAAGCCCAAATAGTGAAAATGACACAATAACTTAGAATTAAGCGCAAATCATCAACACAATTCAGCGCGAAAAACTAAGTTAATGGTATAAAACATTGATTCATCAAAATAGACCACACTTAGTCTTTTCCACTCTTGGGCAAAATCAAGACGCAAAATAGGGAACAGTACCGAGGACATCAGGAAGGTGACACAGACTCGACAGACAGACAACAAAGACTCACAAAACAGAAACGGAGTTGCACAATTCTCACAAAATCTGGACAGTGAAAGGCATAGGCAGAATTCCACATAGAGTCAATGAAAGAAGATACTCACAAAATCATCCAAACAGTTCAGTACATGGAAAACAATCAATAAGTTCAAGAGATGAACCAAAAACAACAGAGCTTCACGGATGCACAAAATTGGTGTTTCTCTCAAGTGTTTAAGGTAAATCAGTGTCACTGATGCACTCAAGAAAGCAAACACAAATAGACTTGGCAAGCCTCTAATATCAACACTCAAGCAGACATGCATGTTCAAATCAAAAGGTCTTTTCATGGTTGTAATAGGGCCAAGGCCAAGGGAGGATACATCTGGATAAGAAGCTACAAACCATAAGGAACAGAGGAGCAATGGGGAACAAGTGTAAACACATTCAAACACACCCACAACCTCTAATTCCATCCTCTTCTTGACTCCATTATTCACAAATTTTTTTTTTCCTGTATTGCTCTTTTTTTTTTTTTTTTTTTTTTCTAAATCAACACACAATTCAAAAGACAAGATACATGATATTTGCAGTGCAACCGCAAGAAGAGGGCTCACTAGCCAATTCATCTGCAACTCCTAAGAGACCACACTTATTCCCAAAACAATTCCAAAGCTCCAAAATTCCTAAGGTTCACGTGATCATGTTTTTTCACTTAGGTTATTGTATGAGCTTCAAAACAAAAAAAATGGGGGAAGTATAGGCTCAAGGAGGCTAACAAAGAGATCATAACAGGGTAGGCTATCTGGCTAGAGAGGCTCAATCAACAAAATGCCTATATCATTTTCAAACATGCTCATGAATCAAGAATTATGAACAGAGTGAAGCCAAGGAAAATGTGCAAGCAATCCAGAGACATATCACACACAAGAAAGATCATCAAATGGCTCAAATCTCACACAAGTAATCGGTCACAATCAATCAAACTCTCAAACATCATGATCATCTTCCAAGCAAAGAAAAGTAAGGAATCCAACAAATCAGAGTACCAATGCAATGAAAGAAAACTGATAACCTAATCGCAGTCCAGAATTCACGAAAAGCATGCAAAACTGTACACAAGACACAACAAACTACATAAAAACCGAAATATAAACAAAGAAACAACCTCCCCTAATAGACCACAGTTAAACAACACAATGTCCTCAGTGTGTCACAATCAGTAGATCAACAATCCGAACAATCAGCAGATAGAGACAAAGTGCAATAAAAGTGAGGAGGGAAGGATAAAAGAAGCTCCCTGAGTCAGAGGGGAGGGTAGGTGGGGTGGACCAAAGACGCCTCCTCCATCACTGTATCCAACAACAAAGGGTTGCTGAGGAAAGGCTTAAGTTTGTGCCCGTTCACCTTGAAGCTTTTAGTTGTGGAAGGACTTTATATCTCAATTGTACCATAAGGGAAAACATTAGTAACAACAAAAGGTCCAATCCACTTTCATCTCAACTTACCACCCATGAGGCCAAGCCTAGAGTTATACAACAAAACCTACTGGCCAACCTCGAAGTCCTTTCTAAGAATGGAACTATCATGGAACCTCTTGGTCCTCTCTTTGTAGAACTTCGAGTTCTCATAGGCTTCCAAACGAATCTCGTCCAATTCATTCAGCTGCAATTTTCTTTCCCCTCCAGCTTGGTCAATGGAGAAGTTGCACGTCTTCACAGCCCAATATGCTCGATGCTTAATCTCAACTGGTAGATGATGCGCCTTCCCAAAGACAACTCGATAAGGAGACAGCCCAATATGCTCGATGCTTTGTAGGCGGTCCTGTGGGCCCAAAGAGCATCGTCCAACCTATTGCTCCAATCTTTTCTGTTGGGCTGGACAATCTTCTCCAAAATTCTCTTAATCTCCCTGTTGGAGATCTCGGCCTGCCCATTTGTTTGGGGATGGTAAGGTGTAGAAACTCTGTGCGTCACCCCATATTTCTTGAGCAAGGCCTGCATGGATCTGTTGTAAAAATGGGTTCCTTGATCACTAACAATTGCTCTAGGCACTCCAAACCTGCAAAAGAGGTGAGATCTAACAAAATTTACAACAACCCGAGCATCATTAGTCCTGGTGGCTCTAGCTTCCACCCATTTTGAAACATAATCCACAACAAGGAGAATATAAGAGAAACCAAAAGAAACAAGAAAAGGACCCATGAAATCTATACCCCAGACATCAAACACCTCATAGAACAACATAGGCTGTTGAGGCATCTCCTGTCTCTGTGAAATAGGTCCTCCTACTCTCTGACACGGCTCACAGGTGTTACAAATCCTCTCCGCATCTTTGAAGATGGAAGGCCAATAGAAACCACAGTCTAGCATCCTGTGAGCTGTTCTCTGTATCCCCAGATGACCACCAGGTGAGGAGGCATGACAAAACTGTAGGATTGAGTCAATCTCATGGTCCGGAATGCATCTCCTAGTAACCTGGTCACTGCACAACTTCCACAGATATGGGTCATGCCAAACATAATACTTAGCATCACTCTTAATTTTAGCAATCTAAGCACGTGATGCTAAGGAAGGAAAAATAGAAGCAACCAAATAATTTACAATGTGTGCAAACCAAGGAGTGGGGTGAGAATAAGAAATCATCAACAAACTCTCATCAGGAAAGTCATCCTGGATGGGCAACACATGAGCCTGATCCTCAGCTCTCTCAATCCTACTGAGGTGGTCTGCAACCAAATTTTGTGCTCCACTCCGGTCTTTGATTTGCAAGTCAAATTCTTGGAGTAGTAGCATCCACCTGATCAATCTTGGCTTTGACTCAGCCTTTTTCAATAGAAACTTCATAGCTGCATGGTCAGTATACAAAATAATAGGAGATCCAAGCAAATACGACCTAAACTTATCAAGGGCAAAAACAATTGCCAACAACTCATTCTCAGTCGTAGTGTAGTTTGCTTGGTGATGAAGGTTGAAAAACAATTATTTTCATATGTCAATTTGGACCAAATTACACCCTTTACTACTTGGAATGAGCTTAGAATAAAGCAAAACTCAATAAATGAGTCTAGAGAGAGTCAAAAGTTGTTTTTAGCGATTTTATGCTTGTTTTGCATTGTTTTGTAGCTAATTTGAGAAAAGTAAAGAATGGAGTTGAAGATACAGGTTGTTGACTCAAGAAAAGAGCAGAAAAATGAAGATTTGATGAGTCGACGCACCGCCCGACGGCACACTTAAATCGTCGGGCGGTCCAGGACGAGGAGAAGGCATGGCGATTGACGTTGGGCGGACTTGAGGGAAACCGCCCGGTGGTGGCGATTGCCGCCGGGCAGTAATGCGATTTGTGGCAAACCGCCGGGTAGCACACTTAAACCGCCCAGCGGTGGGTCGCTGGACTTGGGCCCGTTTTCTGATGCGCTCCTCACTTATATATACCCCTATTGTGAGTTCAGAATCATTCTTTTGACAGGGGAGAAGGGCCAGACTTAATTTTGCTCTCTGGAGAGGATCTCTTGGATGCTTAGGCTCCTTTTCATCTTTTCTACGATTTTCTCTTCCATTCTTCTTCCATTTTTCATCTAGTTTCACCATGCCTATGGAGAACTAAACCCTATTGTTGTTGGGGGAAACAATGTAATCTTTTGATGCTCTCTAAATGTGTTGATTGATTATTGAAGGGTTATCATCTGTGCTTAAGGCCTTTATCGTTTAACTCATTCGGTATATTGATGTTTGTCTTTATTGATATGGGGACGTACAGTAA
>NW_014542554.1:319183-320540 GCF_000741045.1 Vigna radiata var. radiata | reverse complement strand
CGAGTCTCTTGGGAAAACGATACTTGGTCTTACCATTTATATTACTTGTACGATTTGGTACACTTGCCAATTTGTCAACAAGTTTTTGGCGTCGTTGCCGGTATTAATTTTCATCATGACTGTTGTGTTTTGCAGGTGCCTGAGAATAAAGGGAGAAGAAGCATTCACCCAAAATCAAAAGAAGATCCACTCCTACCAGGGAGCAAAGTGAGATTTAAGAAGAAGGGATGGATATTAAAGGAGTTGAAGGAAAAAGGAATGGTGGAGATTCAAAGACCATATTCAAAAGAGATCAAGAAGGTGGACCGAAGAAAAATGAGCCGGTGGGATGGTGAAGATCCCAACGTGAAGAAGAAGAGCTGAATTTGTTGGAAATCAAATTTTGTATTTTTATGAACAATTTTCTTTTTCGATCTTTTGTTTTATTTTTGTTGGAACATGTACTTTTTGAATTTTCTAAACAATTTTTGGGTAGCATCTACTGAGGGATGCTAAATTTTTGGTATCCACTGAAGGATATCCGGACGGTACACCTACTAATGGGTGATGGAAGGAAGTGCACTTACTGACGAGTGCCAACCAGGTTTGGGTCAGGCTCGTGACGTTAAACAAGCGCTACTAGGAGGCAACCTAGATTTCTTCTTACACTTGTGCAATTTAAATTCGTAGAATAGGTTGTATTTTTGTTTTGGTGTGTACTCTTGGCTTGAATACTTTTTCTGAAAATGTTTGACTGACTGATGTGCATGATGGGGCAATTTGATGATTATTTGAGGTGGATGAGAATTGAGTTGCAATGCATGTTGATATCCAGGAAATAGATGTGTGATGAATTTATGATGGTGGTCATGATGCTAGGCATGGTGTATGAATGAATTTTGTGTGAGGAAGCATGTGTGTGAGATTTTGAGCTCCAGAGTTTTTATTGTTGCATGTATTTTCACAGGAAAACATGGATGATATTGCCTTAATCTTGATGATTGATTGAATTACATGTGAATTTCATATGATCAAGGCCATTTTTGAAAAGCCTTCTCTAGCCAAATTTTCACCTAAAGTGTTTGAAATATTATACCCTTTTTGAACCTTAGCCTTAAGTTGGGATGTGAACCCTTGTCTTGTAAATCTTTACCTTGAGTTGGGATGAGCTTAATTGTATGTGATGAAAAGGTTCAAGTTTGGGGTTGTATGGGGGAAAATTGAAAAAGCAAGTGAAAGGCATTGAGCTCAATTGTTGTAAAAAGAAAAATTCATAAGAAAAAGAAAAGAAAAGAAGAAAAGCATGCAGATGAGCTCAATGAAAAAGAAAAGAAAAAGGAAGAAGTTGGGAATGAGAAATTTTGGTGAGAGAGTTGTG
>NW_014542554.1:316433-317648 GCF_000741045.1 Vigna radiata var. radiata | reverse complement strand
TGGGTTATCATCTGTGCTTAAGGCCTTTATCGTTTAACTCATTCGGTATATTAATGTTTGTCTTTATTGATATGGGGAAGTACAGTATAATTACAGCCTCACTTTTCCTGCAACTGTGAGTTTAGTGTGGCTACAGCTAGTGCCAGCAAGTTTCCTTTGAAGAGAGGCCAAAGTTGCACTTCCAAACCCCTTCCATTGTTAATTTTTGCTGAAAATTTGTGTAATATTTGTCTTTGGTTTTACTTGTAAAGGGCCAATTCAAGCAAGTGAGGTGGTAGAGTTCATAAGTGCTCTTCCCTTATTTGTTAACTAGACTCAAGAAGTCTCACAACCTAAATCTGGGTAGTCGGTGAGTGTGTCTTAGATCCAAAGTCTACGCCTCACCTAGGAGATCTCACCTTTACTTTTTCCATTTCCATTCAAGTTTTACAATTTGCTTTTACTAAGTTGCGAATTAAGAGCGCGCCTAGAGTCCGATTTTAGAGTCCCAACTTGTTGTTTTCCTTTGTTTTCTTTTATTTGTTTTTGAGTCTTCTTTTGTGATTTTAAAAGTAATCTTGCAAGTAACAACAACTAAGTGAGTACCCTCCAACAATTTTGGCTGGTTCTGCAACGGTTTCTGCGAGGAAGAAGAGCGAGGGAGATGATGCGAATCGCAGGTCTGTGGTGGCTTGCTCGCGAGGAAGAAGATGGTGGATTGTGGAGGTCTCGCGATATGTGTTTCTGGTAACGGAGCTTTGCGAAGAAGAAGATGGTGGTCGAAGCGTGGTGGCCATGGAGGAGGCTTGCGCGAGGATGAAGATGGTGTTGTGCGTCGGCGGCTTTGGGATTCGGTGGCCACCGGCGTTGATGGAGGATATGTGGCGTTCAAGGTGGTCGGTGAGAATTGGGGTGATGTCTGCCGGCGACAAAGATGACGGGAAAGGGCTGTTTCGATGATTGGCCGTCGCGGCGTCTTGCGACATTGACGGCGGCGGCTAGGGAAGAGGATTAGGGTTTCTGAATTGGGAATTAGGGTTTCTGGGAAGATGCTGATGTGGCAAGTGCAGTGATGTGGCAATACCTGATTGGTTCATTTATTGTGCAGAGGATTAATGACATGGCATCATCTGGATGGTTGGATCTATTAGTGGGTGAATGCCACATGGCATAATTTGATGGAGTCTGACTTAGGAATGGTAGGAGGTGTGTGTATAGTGAATTAGGGGGTGTAGG
>NW_014542554.1:312031-314213 GCF_000741045.1 Vigna radiata var. radiata | reverse complement strand
GAGTGAGGAAGAAGAAAAAGAGGAAGTATATGCTGATGATGGACAACTTCTCATGGTGAGAAGGATACTTAGTAGCCAACCAAGTCTTGAACACCTATCACAAAGAGAGAACATCTTTCATACAAGATGTAAAATTCAAGAAAATCATTGTTCTCTCATTGTTGATAGTGGTTCTTGNTGCAATTGTTGTAGTACAAGATTGGTTGAGAAGTTGAAACTTGACATTATACCTCATCCAAAACCTTTAAAACTTCATTGGCTAAATGAAGATGGGGATATAATAGTCAAGAATCAAGTTAAATTGGAATTTTCCATAGGGAACTTTAAAGATGAAGTTTTATGTGATATAGTTCCCATGGAAGCATGTCATGTGTTATTGGGGAGACCATGGCAATTTGATCATCAAACTATTCACCATGGTCTAACCAATACCATCACCATCCATCAAAAGGACAAGAAGTTTGTGCTTCATCCTTTGACTCCTACCCAAGTGGCTCAGGATCAAGCACAAATGAAGTCCACAAGAAAACAAGAAAAAGCACAAAAGAGAGAAACCAAAGAAAAACGAGAGTGGTGATTTTAGTGTTTCACCCAAGGTTACTCAACATGAAGTCCTTTTAAACAAAAAGACTTTAATCAATACACTTCAAGTTGAGCAATCTTCATTCCTTCTTCTTTGTCAAGGAACACTTACATGCACTTCTAGCGAATCCAAGACTTCTACTCTTTCTCCTCCAATTCAAAAACTTTTGAAGGAATTTGATGATCTATTTCCTAAAGACATTCCAAAAGGGCTTCCACCTATAAGAGGAATAGAACATCAAATTGATTTCATTCCAGGGGCAACTCTTCCTAATAGGCCTGCCTATAGGACAAATCCCCAAGAAACAAAGGAGATTGAGTCAGAAGTCCAAGAGTTGCTAGACAAAGGCCTAGTTCAAAAGAGTTTAAGCCCATGTGTTGTACCAGTGTTGTTGGTACCAAAGAAGGATGGGAAGTGGCGCATGTGTTGTGATTGTAGAGCTATCAACAACATCACAATAAAATATAAACATCTCATTCCTAGACTTGATGATATGTTAGATGAATTACATGGAGCTCAACTCTTTTCAAAGGTAGATCTTAAAAGTGGCTATCACCAAATAAGAATCAAAGAGGGTGATGAATGGAAAACTGCCTTCAAGACCAAGTTTGGATTATATGAATGGCTAGTAATGCCTTTTGGTCTTACAAATGCTCCAAGTACATTCATGAGACTTATGAATCATGTTCTAAGGGATTGCATTGGGAAGTTTGTAGTTGTTTATTTTGATGATATCTTGGTATATAGTCAAAATTTGCAAACTCATGAAAATCATTTGAGAGTTATTTTAACAATTCTTAGAAACAACAAATTGTTTGCAAATTTTGACAACTGTACCTTTTGTGTTGATAGTGTTATATTCCTTGGATTTGTGGTCACTAAAAATGGGGTTCATGTGGACCCAGAAAAAATAAAGGCCATACAAGATTGGCCAACCCCAAAGAATGTAGGAGAAGTAAGGAGCTTCCATGGTTTGGCAAGTTTTTATAGAAGATTTGTTCCTAACTTCTCTAGTCTTGTTTCACCCCTCAATGAGTTGGTGAAAAAGGATGTTACATTCCATTGGGGGGGAAAACAGCAAAAAACTTTTGAGCAACTCAAAGAGAAGCTCACACAAGCACCCATTCTAGCTTTACCAAATNTTTCCAAAACTTTTGAGCTAGAATGTGATGCTTCAGGATTTGGCATAGGTGTTGTACTATTACAAGAAGGACACCCCATTGCATATTTTAGTGAAAAACTTCATGGTGCCTCTTGTAATTACCCCACNTATGACAAAGAACTTTATGAATCACTTAAATATTTGAAGAGTCAACAAAAGTTGCAAAAGAGGCATGCTAAGTGGTTAGAATTCATTGAACAATTCTCTTATGTTATCAAATACAAGAAAGGGAAAGCCAATGTGGTGGCTGATGCTTTATCAAGAAAAATTAATCTCTTAGCTACATTGGGAGCTCAAATTCTTGGGTTTGATAACATCATTGAGTTGTACTCACAAGATCCTGAATTTTCTCATATGTATGAGGAATGTCTCCATAAGTCTCAAGGAGGATTTTATGTAAGAGAGGGGTATCTTTTTAAAGAAGGGAAAATTTGCAT
>NW_014542554.1:301739-303436 GCF_000741045.1 Vigna radiata var. radiata | reverse complement strand
AAGGGGGCTAACAAAGAGATCATAACAGGGTAGGCTATCTGGCTAGAGAGGCCTAATCAACAAAATGCCTTTATCATTTTCAAACATGCTCATGAATCAAGAATTATCAACAGAGTCAAGCCAAGGCAAATGTGCAAGCAATCTAGAGACATATCACACACAAGAAAGATCATCAAATGACTCAAATCTCACACAAGTAATCGGTCACAATTAATCCAACTCTCAAACATCATGATTATCTTCCAAGAAAAGAAGAGCAAGGAGTCCAACAAAACAGAGTATCAATGCAGTGAAGGGAAACTAGCAACCTAATCACAGTCCATAATTCACAAAAAGCATGCAAAATTGTACACATGACTCAACAAAATTCACTAGAAAACGAAACCTAAACAAAGAACAACCTCCCCTAATAGACCACACTTAAACAACACAATGTTCTCAGTGTGTCACAATCAGCAGATCAGCAATCAGAACATTCAACAGATCATGGACAAGTGCAATAAAAGTAGGGAAAGGGGAAGAAGGGAAAGAAGAAAACTCCCCTAATCATGGTGGCAGTTGCCAATTTTGGACTTTCAGGGAGAGGTCCTCCACCATTGGATTCAGCAAGGAAGTCTTGAGGAAGAACTGCTTCATCCTCCAAATTTGATCGAGCAGGGAGATGTCCTACACAACTGGATCTAAGAAGCAGTGATTGTTGATGAGCAGGTTCAGCTGGTGCCTATTAATCTTCAAACTGTCGGCACCTTTTTCTTCCACCATGGGTGTGTGTTGATCAAACTCATGTGTACCTCTTGCAACATGGTTAATGCAATGTGGTTCCAAAGAAATGACATGCAGGGGTATAACACCCAATCTCAGTGTATCAGGATGAACCTCAGATATACCCTCAGAACATGAATCAAGTTCAAATTTAGAAGCAATATCAACAATAGGCTCAGATTCATGTTCAGTGCATGAAGAACAAACATTCAGACAAGATGGCAAAAGTTGTTTCTCATCATGCAGAGAGGGAGAACTAAAAACAGGCTCTTCAACAACATAATCATCAACATACCCATCAATAGCATAATCATCAACAACAAAATCAATCATAGGTATGTCTACCTCCACTTCCTTGAATGTGGCTAAAGTGGTGGAAGATGAAAATGGTCTACCTGACTCAAATTCACTGCTTATACCTGCCTGGTCCTCCGAATCTTCATCAGGCTCCTCAGGTGCAAGAGTGGGGACATAGGAGGGTGGGAATGTAGATGGTGCGTAGTAAACTCATGACTCTGCTCCCCATCTCCTATGTGGATGGCATCAACATCGTCTGGAAGCTGAACAACCTGAAATAGTGTTTCCTCTGAAACATAAGATTGTTTCTCAGTGAGCTGAGTGGTCGTCTCCCCCATCTGGTTGCTCAAACTCTAAATTGACGCTCTGGTCTCCTGCTGAAACTCCATGTTCAGTTGCTGGAGCTGAATGCTCTGAATAGTTATCTGCTCCAATAACTCCTTCAATGTAGGCTCAGAAGTAGTGGGAGGATGAGGAGTTGCTTGGACAGGCTCATGAGACTGTAGCTACTGTGGCGCCAAAATTTGATGAGTGTCGCAGCCCATACAAATTTGATTGCAATTTAGAAATGCAGTATAATGTTAGGGAATGACCCCTAGGTCGTCTCTCAAGGACCAACTGCGGTTCAGAGTCAAGTC
>NW_014542554.1:296166-301513 GCF_000741045.1 Vigna radiata var. radiata | reverse complement strand
TACATTAGAAACTTCTCCTTCACATACGGATGTAGCATTTTTCAGATTTTTCACATGTTTTAATAAGCCTTTCTAGAAGGCATTCACATGGTGCACATGGGTGAAAACGTGGCAGTTGATCCACCATTTACGGATCACCTTTTCCATGCCTTAGCTTCATGAATGCATCAATAAATTCATGAAAGCATCACTTGTAAAACACTTTGGAATATATGAGAAATTTATACATTCTGAAATTCATCTCTACCGAGCAAATGCTTACCAAAGTCATCTTCTCCACCAACTCTCTCCCACCTCTTAGCTTTCTTCCAACAATGGAGGTTGTCTGAGCTAAGGACCACACCATCTCCTTCTCTGCCACAACAACCACTCACTGATTTCCATCAAGTTCGCTGCCAATTGCTGGATCAGATTCTCTTCCGAGTTCCAGCTTCAAACACAACAATGGAGAGGCTTATCAAACTCCATTTTCATCCTCCAATCCAAGAAACTCAAGGTAAAAACGAGATTCATGCAGCAAAATGATGATAAAACCGAAATGGACAATGGGTCTCCCTTCCACCAAAGAAACCACCATGAAAAAGCAAAGAAGAAGCTTCAAACTCAAGCATTCAACCTTCAAAACGAAAATCTAAAGAGAGAAATGGTAGAGCTTCATTCCATCAAGCAAGAACAAACATTGTTGCAAACAATAGAAGAAGAAAAANGTGATCTTGGTCCATTCAAGCTCAAAAACGAAAATGGCACACCAAAGCTCCAAAGAGNGAGTTCATACATGCAAAGCCAAAGCAAAAGTGTGGAATGAGTGAGTTGGGAATGTCTCGGCAATTGCCCTAGGAAATGTCGTCCCCCCTTTCAAAATAGGTGGGTTCCACCTCCTAAAAACCTAGGGTTTTGGTGCCAAGTGTCCCGCACATTGGGCTTCTACAAAATTTGCAACAAAAGGGCCCAAATGCACTTAATCTAATTAAGGTTTCTAAAAAAACGAAATTACAACTTTATTAAAATGGAAATGACTAAATGTTGAGTCTTGAATGATCATGCCACCATCCCCAATGCTCCAAATGATGCTTCCCAAAATTTCCCTGCAACCAAAATACACTTAATCAGCTTAGAAAACCCAAATTAGCACAATTACGAATTTCCGACCAAATTAAGCAGAATTCGCAAAACGGGGAAATAACAAACAATTAAACATAATTCCCTGGTTTATTTAAGTGCAATAAACTAAATATAGTTCAAGAAATAACCACTCATCAGTCTTACCATTTATATTACTTGTACGATTTGGTACGCTTGCCAATTTGTCAACAATTTGCCTTGAGAAGCTCATGACCATAATCATAGATTCTTCAATATTGTTCCATGAATGAACTATCAACATTTTCTTTTGCCATGGCTCTTGCCCTAAAAGCCATATTTCTAGAGATTCCAACATTCCATTTCCTACTCACTTTATCCCTAATTTCCATGACTTTCATGTTAGGGTTCTCTCTAACAGCTTTTTCCATCCTTTGACTCAACCATTTAGAAGTCATCAACCTCACATTAAAATCTCAATTACAAGTGTGATCATCATTAACTTTTCTTAGTTGCCATGACTTGGAACCAGAACTATAGGCACAATAAGCATACCATTTGCATTTACCCTTGCCCCCAAAACATTTAACACTAACCCTTTTCTTGTCATTCTTGATGAATTTGAAGTTTCTACCATTACTTAGTGCGTAGGTCCTAATGGCCTCTGTGAATTCCTTTTTCTCAGTAATATAAGTTCCTACTTCCCACTTATATTCTCCCAAACTTTTAGGCATGCTAAATGTGGGGAATAAAATTCTAGGAATGGAACTTTCATCCTCACTACCTGGACCACTATCCAACTCATCTGACACCTACTCATTGTCACTACCTGGACCACTATCAACCTTTCTCTCAACTTCTCCCTCACCAGGACCCTCTTCCATTTGTGTTACACCTTCAGCCTCACGCTCAACCTGTCTCTCAATGTTTCCCTCAACAGGACCCTCCTCCATTTGTGTTACACCTTCAGCCTCACACTCAACCTCACATTCAACCTCTCCCTCAGCAGGACCCTCAACTGGACTCTCAACCTCACCCTCAACCTCAAATTCAACCTCTCCCTCAGCAGGACCCTCAACCAGACTCTCAACCTCACCGTCACCATGACCATTATCCATTTTTGTTCCAACTTGAACCTCACCCTCACCCTCCACTTGTCTTGCACCATCAACCCAATCAATCATTTCAATTATCTCTGGTTCATTCATATTATGAACAACATACAATGAACTTCATCATTTAACTTTGCAATATTGACCATATGCAAAGCACCCCTATCATCAGTCAATAATTCTAACCTTTCTGGCACCACTGACTGACCTCCTAAACTGTACCAAAGTTCTTTTATGTATGACCTAACTCTTTCACTGATGCTATTATTCCAAAATAGTAGAAGAAGTCTGGATTAACAGACCATTGTGTTATCTCTCCATCAACTTTTAAATTACCATTATCATCACTAACAAAATGTCCTGTATGATGGACAACTACTTTAATACGTTCATCCATGTTATACTATTTTTGAAGCACCTGTGCATTGGGGGGAAAAATATATTATCAAGGGGACAGAGGATAAACTACTAACTAAGGAACTGTTACACATGAAGGGGACAGGGGATAAAGTAACATCCCCACTAAGGAAACACTGGTCCAGCAAAAGGGGACCACTACTTTTAAAGAAATCATAGGTGCAATTTTTGGAACCACGACAGTGTACACATCAACGCACCAACTGCAATTTTTGGGACCACTACTTTTAAACAAATTAGACAAATCTAAAGCATCAACACACCATAAATGATACCCATCACAAAACAACTAACCAACAACGTAGCAAACATATTCTAACCTAAACACAACAAGAACATACCAAAATTGGGACCATAAGAAACACACTACATATTCGTAAACCATAAAACACAGGAAACTTACCTTAACTGACGTCCACGGTCAATTCGTTGAGTCCACGAGCACGTGATTGTCTTCGTCTTCCACTTCGAACTTCCACTTCGAAAACTCTTACGAGCCCTAATTCTGATTTTTGATACTCACTCACTAAAGCCAAATTCCCAAATTGTTAAATCCCTAATTCCTCCCACTTATTTCTTTCTAATTCAATTAAAAAACCTAATTCCACGTCAAAAGCTTTATTTTATATACTAAAATCCACGTGTTTAAATCCTTATAAGTTAGCTAATCTTCTGTGCACCACGTCATCACCAGCAGACGTCGTTAGTCATTACTTAACGGAGAGGGCTTAATTGCCTCATCTTTACAAATAATAGGACCCGATTGAGACAAAAAAAAAACAATGACCCAATTGAGATTAACACACAAATATAAGAATCAAATGAGGGTTTAAACAAAAAAGAAAAAGAGAAATTATCAAAACTTTTAATTTTGATTAGAATTGTAACTCACCCAAAATTCAACTTAATTGAATTTTCTTCCTCCAAGTGAAATTAGCAATTACATATAATTCATAAAACAAAGCAACATGTCATTCATGTCAATAGATGCACTTTTTTCAAATTAAAAACATTCGTAATCATGAAACCTTTAATTCAATTTGCATTCCACGTGTCAGTAGATGCACTTTTCAAATTAAAAACATTCGTAATCGTGAATTCTTTAATTCACATATGCATTCCAACCACCTAACGTAACTTTCACTTTCAATTCACAAAATAATTTCGATTCAATGCTGACAATAACACATCCTTTCAACGAGCGTGCAACAGTAAAGTTGCTTTACTACAACAATCAAAATAATACCCTATTCATGGCATCCTTGTTCAGTTTCACATAAGAGGGAATTGAATTTTCTTTCATGCCAATAAAAAACAATTAATATCATAAATAATAAACTTAAACATCTGAAAATTTTAAAATTCCTAAGTTTTCTAATCCAAAAACTTAAGATTTCTATAATTGAGAAAATTACTATTTATAGAAAATCATAAAATTCAGAACCTTGTTTATACCAATTGTAAGCAATTTCTATAATTTTAATTTGAATAAAAACATACAAAATCTTAAATTTCATACTTCTCACTATTCTCACGTACATAGTACAAAAGAAATGAATCTATTGTATAGATCTCTTATTTTGATTAATTTTCTTGTTGTAGATGGATGAGTACAAAAGAAAAAAAAAAACTGGGTAAGAAACTTAGGATAAGAGAGAATTCAAATTCATTAAGTGAACCATAATCTGCGTAGAAGATCTTCAAGATTTGCAATGCTAATTTACTTATCATTTTGCTCGAAGAATGCTTCACAATTGCAAATAATGTAATTAAATTTTAGTTTGTTGAACGAATTTTTATTTGCCTAGTGAAAGTGTTCCAGGGACATGTAACAAAGTCAACAACTAGTTTCCTCAACAAATTTTTATCCACTAAACAAAATTATTAGACCTAGAAAAATCAATTGGTCATGAAAAGCTCAAAATTTAATGGATTTTCTCCATGAGCCTTTTATGACTTCATTAGCTGTATACACTATATATAAGATATATTATAGTTACTTCATAACCTTTTAAGTTATTTTAGCGAATTAATTTACTCACAATTTTATTTATTTCTACTTGCTCTTTACAAAGCTTTCTCTAGTGTAGTTCTACGATTAAGCTAACTTTTGAACCTTCAGCAATTTAACACTAGTGTAGCGAGGGGATTTTACCGCGGTTATTTTTCACTATAGGTCGCGGTTTACGAACCGCGGCATATTCAGCCGCGGTAATAAGTCAGAGACTTTAAGCCGTGGTTCAAACCGCGGTATATAAGTTCCGTAATCTGCCGCTGTTGTCCAAGGAACCGCTGCCTAAATCCTATTTTTAAAAAAAAAAAAATTGTCCCCTATATGCCGCGGTTCAACCGCGGCAAAAAGTTTCAACTATAGGCCGCGGTTAGTGCAAGAACCGCGGCCATATGTCTCATTTAAAAAAAAAAATAAAACGAAAATGTATATGCCGCGGTTCAGGTCACAACCGCAGCATATTCCCCTACAGTTTTTTAAAATTGCAGGTCTGTTTTTTTGATATCCACTACCACAAAAACAGACCTACATATAAAAACATGTACAGAAATTCAATTTCAACATAACAAACACATGTTCAAATGTATTTCAACATCAAATAAAGTACAGAGTCTAAGAAAATACAATCTAATCAAATGCAATGTTTAAATCTAAGAGCCATTGTATAATCTAATTATAGACTTCGCAGCAGCCTTCCTAATGAATAGTAGTGGCTTCTCAGGAACTG
>NW_014542554.1:290117-291101 GCF_000741045.1 Vigna radiata var. radiata | reverse complement strand
GCGGCCAGTTGCCACACCCGTGGTGACATTCACATTCACCGGAGTTCTTTCACCACTTTGTTTCCTGAGCAATAGTTGTTTCATCCTAGTGGGTGGTCCTCTAGTGGATCTGGTTGGGGGAGCCTCATCCCCTGAAGAGTGTGGATGATCAGCCATATATCTGTCAAAATAAATAACAACATTAAATATTAATAAAANACTTATGTAATATCATATAAATTAACAAAACATGTAATAGTAATCATAGAAATGTGTAAAAGCAAAATTAATGTGATATTAATAAAATANTTATACAGAAATTGAAAATTTATACATAAAGATATGGATTCATCATATGTATATTCCCTCATCATGATCTNACCGAATTGCATGTACATCGTCGTCAACTNGAGATTGGTCATCCAAATTTGTTGTAGTTTGAAATGAATGGTTGTCAGCAATATGAATATTAATCAGATTGTCTTCGTTAACTTCAATCTGTTTTTTTCCTTCAAGAGCAACATACCAATGGTCAGACGCAAGATCTTTGACATAAAAAACCTGCGATGGTTGATGTACCATGATAAACGGTTCGACTCGGTAACCCACCTTTTGAAAATCAACCAGTGTCATACCCGATTCATCTATTTTCACACCACTCTTATTGTCAAACCACTTACATTTGAACAATGGAACAAAAAACTTGGTGTAATCAACCNCCCATATCTCTTCTATTATACCATAATATCTCATTGATCCAAGTACAGGAGATTGATCTTTTGATGTGGAAAATTGAAGTGACTCAGCTTCTAAACTGACTCCACTATTTTGTACTGTACTTTTATCATCCAATTTCTTCGTATAGAATGTGCAATTATTGACTTCATAACCTTGACAACACACGGCATCAAACTTCAAACCATTTGCAAGCCACAATAAAGTTTCAGAAGAATGTGGCTCTTTGTCAATTTCAGATTTGAACCAAGCCATAAATGTTTTGTTATG
>NW_014542554.1:289301-290029 GCF_000741045.1 Vigna radiata var. radiata | reverse complement strand
TCTTTCTTCCATGTTTCAATTGATGAGCTGCAGTGTTTTCTTCACATATAGGACACGCTTTATGACCCTTGACACTGTATCCTGACAAATTACCATAAGCAGGAAAGTCATTAATGGTGCAAAATAACATTGCNCGCATCATAAAAGTCTCTGAAGCGAATGCATCANATATTTCAACCCCATCAACCCACAAAACCTTCAAGTCTTCAACTAGTGGGCTTAGATAAACATCTATGTCATTTCCAGGCTGCTTTTTACTTCCTCTTCATGCACAATGCAGGAGATAAGTTGTAAATTATCAATATAACTGGCCAACAACTGTGATTGGTACTCAGATTACCAAATGGGTTCATTCCATCAGTGGCTAAACCAAGCCTAAGATTTCTACACTCTTTACCAAATTTGGGGAATTGTCGATCAACATTTTTCCATTGTTGTGAATCAGCTGGATAACGAAGCAGCCCGTCAATTTTTCTCTCATCTGCATGTCATCTAAGGTTTTTAGCATCTTTGGGATTCGCAAACAAACGCTTAAGTCTGGGAACTATTGGAAGGTACCAAACTACTTTCAAAGCAGATCCATTTTTTTCAATCTGACCATCATCTTGACTATTGTTTTTTGACTTGTATCGTCATAAGCCACATTTTGGACACTTTGTCAAAAATTCAAACTCTTTCCTATATAAAATGCAGTCATTCGGACAAGCATGTATCCTTTTATACTCCAT
>NW_014542554.1:275435-287741 GCF_000741045.1 Vigna radiata var. radiata | reverse complement strand
GACTGGACGGAGAAGCAAAATCCGGCACGGTTGTGGCAGAGAAGCAAGGTCCGGCGCGGAGATGGAAGGAGAAGCAGAGACTGGACGGAGAAGCAGAGTGCCTAGACGGAAATCACACAGGGAAGAAAAACTGTTTCAGAAATCGCGTGGGGAAGACGAACTATGTGGTGAATTTTGTTTTTTTAACCCTCAGAAGAGAATCTGCCGCGATTCTCCACTTAACCGCGACATAATGGGGGAATAGGTCGCGGTTCTACACATAACCGCGGCCTATTCATTTTAAAAAAATAATACAGAATGGCATTTTTGAAATTTTCTTTAACTTATATGCCGCGGTTGGGCGCTGAACCGCGGCATATACCCTGAAAATTTTAAAATTTACTGAGACCAGGGAATAGGCCGCGGTTGGCCAGAGAACCGCGGCCTATTCTCCAACGTTCAGAAACGCTTTAACTGCCTTCCCAACTGCTTTTTGGGGAATGTCAGCAGGTGGCAGGGGGAATAGGCCGCGGTTGGTCAGAGAACCGCGGCCTATTCCCCTGTCATTAAATTTTTTTCCTCTGACGTGGAGGCAAAGGGGTTGGTGACAAGGGTATATGCCGCGGTTATGTGGGGAACCGCGGCATATAAGTTCAATTTATTTACAAAAGTGCCACCGCGCAGCATTATGCTGCGGTTTCTGGTGAACCGTGACATAATGTGCGTTGTATAATCCTGTTTTTTTACTAGTGTAAACTAATGCAGCTAATCTACCTTCTTCTAATTAGTTCATTCTTCTTTACTTTCTCTTTACTTTTTTCTTACTTTCCAATTGTGTAATTTCAGTTTTTCTAATTTATTGCTTTTGTTATAACTGTCTAATATTTTAGGTTAATTTTTCAAGTTGATACTTAGTTGGTGGATATTTGGTTTCTATGATTCTAAATGTTCAAATTTTAATTTTACTTTTAATTGAATGCGATGGATAATTTTAATTACTTGTGAAGAATTTAAATGTTTATAAACTCACATATTTCTATTTTGTGGTTACAAATAAATCTAGAAATCAATTATACACATTGATTAAGAAGAAACCATTGTTTTCTACAAAATTTAACTGTAATAGTATCTAAGAACTAAAAAAAACCTTGATAAAAACCCTAAACTTAATTATATTGTGGAATTAAAATTAACCTTACAAATTACTCGTTTTTCATGTTATATGCTCTTCTTACTCTTGTAATTGTAGAAATATGTTTTCTCAAGTTTCACTAACAGATAAATTAATTTTTGTTTCACAACCAAAATTGTTCTATCTTTATCTCAACTGATAAATGACAATTTTTACCTAAAATGAGACAGGAGTTTGGTAAGTTGTCCTACGTACCACAAAACCGCATCATTTAACTTTTTACTCTCTCCAATTCTCTCTTTTCTAAGCCATACAATTCTCTCCAAGATTTTTTTGCCTGCTCATTTAGTTTGGGGTGATATGTGTAAATTTATTATCTTTTTGAAGATTTATTAGTGATATTATTGTATAAGTAAACCAAGATATATAATAAGAATTTTATAAGAAATTTTGAACTAGTAAGAAACTCTTAAAAAAATAAATAATTTAAAATAAAAAATATAGAAAAAGGAAAAGAATAAATGAGAGTGAGAGAAATGTGCGAATCTTGTATACTCTGAAGGTGAGAATAAGCACCTACTTATACGTGGTCACAAACCAACAAAAGCAACCCAACAACCCAGTGGAAGCAGAACCCAGTTTATATGTATGTATACACACACACACCTTGCTTTACATTAAAACTGAAAAATTCGAGTTTCATATAAAATATAATACATCTGAACTGGTATAATAAAATATATAAATCAATATATTAAGAAAATTTACAACATAATTGTTCAGTAGTTAATATAACAAGCCATATGAACTAAAAATATTTTATGTGTATTAGCCATTTATTAATTACAATATATCTTACAGTTCGTGTTATTTTCTTGTGTTGTGTCTATCAAACTATGTATATACTTAATATGCATCAGTGCTCTAGCACTTATTTCATATAATCAATCAAAATAGTTTTAACAATTACTTTATTAAATTATTTCTAATATCTTCGTACTAATACGTGATGGGTCAGTGTGGTGATAAATGGACCACGAAGCAGACGGACTAGGTTGGAGCGTTTGGTGACCTTAATTAATCAACGATGCGTTTGAGTGGTCCTATGATACCTCGGAAATTTTGGCTTGTCCGCGTAGGTACGGTTTCAGTGCGTTGTCACATCAAATTTGAATATTGGTTGTATTGTATGTATGGGAGATCGTTAAGACTTTGACAAGTATACCGAATCGTATCAAGTAAAATAAATGATAAAACCAAGTATCATTTTCTCTAAAGACTTATTAGCCTAAACAATCAGGTGCTTTGTTGATTATTTAAGGCTTACGAAACTCATTGTGTTTATAATTTAAAAAGTAAATATGAATGCAAATGTTGATCAATTGACTAAAAGAATGAGTAGGTGATTGATGTATAAAATATGGAATGATTATGTTGTTAGGGTTCCCGACTTATCCTATCCACTCTCATGTATTTACGAATTCGACTCCTTTATTAATGTTAATATCACTTTCTAATTTACTTTAAACCCGATGTCTCGGTGAAGAAAGCCTACTCTTAATTACTAGTTCACAATGTCTTGTATCCCTAGCAACTAATTATGCATTACATTCGTACAGAAACTTAAAGGCAACCGACCCTTCTACTGCTATGTCTAGGTAGTATTGCTTTCGAGAGAATTTCCCAGTTCTAGATTTTCCCGTATGTGTCCATATCGACAAAATCAATGATCATGCAATTGAATGAGTTAAACAAAGCATGCATAAAGTGTAGAGGAAAAATCATAACAATTAATGAAGTAAAGCATATAGATTAAAAATCAATTCAATCCATGAGAGTTTCAAAGGATTACATCGTTTCTCCAACAACAATGGAGGTTTAGTTCACCATAGACATGGTGAAACTAGATGAAAATAATGAAAAAAATGAAAGATAGAACCCTAAAATTTGAAGATCGGAGCTTCCGCATCCAAAATCTGCCACCGAGGGGTGAAAAGAGTGTTTATGCGCCTCTTTTTTTCAAAAGATAAACCCTCTAGGTCGTCTAAGCCCTTATATAGTTTATAAAAAAATAGTAGAAACTTGTCTAGGCACACGTCGACAGCGCTGGAAATGGCACTTAACGGTAGGTGCGACACTCAGAATGGCGCTCAACGGTGGCGCCCAAGCGTAAGACAGGAGCAAAACTGGAGACTTTGGCGCTTAGTGGTGGAAATAGCGCTCAACAGTGACTGCGGCACTTGGATTGGTCCTCAGCCTTGGCGCTTAGGCGCCATACAGTAAACTCAACACCAGACTTGGCGCTCAGTGGTGAACGGCGCTCAACGCTAGATGTAATTCTTCTTTTGTGCTATTTTCCCGCTTTTCCTGAGTCCAACTCCTTCCTACTTCAGCTTCTTTCATTCAATTCATCTTAATTCCTACCAACTCTCTTATTGTCTCAATTAAAGCAAAAGAATGATTTCAAGCTAGTTTCTAAGTCATAAAGGGTGTTTTTAGTATCAAAGTTAAGTATAAAAATAATGATATTTCAACCGTTATCAGAGACCGAACGGTTAACACTCAACATTATTCAGTCCATCCACTCATGGATGCTAGGTCCGTCCGCAACATCAGTGTTGGGTCGAAATTAGGCCAATGTCTAAAGCTATTAGGCCAAAGATCCAGCAGAAGATAAAATAATCAAGAATATCTAATTAAAGATATTTATAAGCAGGTTATAAACAACCAGCTAGATTTTTAGGTATGCCTATTTATATTTTATTCTATTTATATTTTATTGGGCTTATGTCAGTTTAAGGTCCACGAGACAACTTATAAATAGAGTCAGGGTCAAAGGCCAAGTACGCTTAACTCACACTTCACTACTCTCCTATGCTCAAACAGTGAAAACAGTTGACTAAATATTCAATTGTGAGCTGAGGCTCATCGAACCACTCCTAACTTAAGTGTCAAAGTGGCTTTTGTAGGTACCTTCCCCTCTCCACCTAGAGGGCGACCGAACGACCCAGACCGAAATAAAGTAAGCGTCCAAAACAGAAGAAGACCGAGCGATCCACAACGAAGATCGAACAGTCATAAAGAAGCAAGTGGCCCAGAAGGCAGGCGATTCGGGCGGTCCAGGCGAGGAAAACACGTCGGAACAGGTTAGTTTCTCGGTCCTAAAATCCCTACATAAACAATTTGGCGCCAGGAGCAAACAGAAGACGCCCAGATGGTGGCCACAAGGAGCATGGACGGACAACAGAAAATCAGAGATTTGATAGCGCATATGCAAGCACAGATACAAACACAGGCAAGAACCATACAGGCGCAGGCGCAAGCACAACAAGAGATGCAGCGAAAGCACGTAGAGGAGATTGCGGCGCTATGGGCGGAACGAGTCCAAACCGAGCGGTCCGCCTCAAACCGAGAAAATGAAAACGATGGAAGTCGTAATCGACACACCAACCCAAACGGTGGAGGAAGGAGAGAACCATCGCCCCTCCAAACTGTTCGGCTAACCAGTTTACTCCCTTTTACGACGACCATCATGTAAAATCTAATGCCAGAGAAGAATCCTCCGATATTAGAGAAGTATGATGGCTCAACAGATCCCGACAATCATCTTAGGATCTTCACCAATGCAATGACGTTCTACACGGATAGTGATCCATTCTTCTTATCACTCAAGGACGAGGCAATCCAATGTAGAAACCCTCTTTAGAAGGAAATACGCCTCCAATCGGAAACAAGAGATAACACCAGCGGAATTGGTGAACACTAAGCAAGAGAAAGGGGAAACTTTGAAGGCCTTTATGAAAAGGTATACTGAAATCGAACGACGGGTTAAAGATGTTAATCACTCTTTTGTTATCAACAATTTGCCTTCATGCTTGAGACCAGGATATTTCATTGAAAAATTGTATGTGCAACAACCAAAAACTATGGAAGAGCTCCAAGAAAAAGTGGTTGAATTCATCCGTATGGAGGATATGCGAATCTCACAAAGAATGCAACAACAAGAAGCTGATGTAGGTGGTAGTAGAAAGGATGACAAGCGACCGTTCAACAATAATGATAAAAGTGGGGAGCTTCCCCGAACATTCAAGTTTAACTATAATACAGCCCTTAATGCACCTAGGGCAAAAGTTCTCGAAGAAGCCTTAAACTCTGAACTTCTCACACTCCGAAGAAAACCATCTCCAAAAAACGCAGACGAAAGGAAAAGCTGCCATTTCCATCAGAATCATGGGCATACTACAGAAGAATGAATTACATCAAAATATGAAATAGAAAGTCTCATTAAGGCAGGACATCTCGAAGGTATATAAAAGAAGTAAGAAGAAGCCTCCCCAGGGATGGGTATTTGCAAAGAAGTCTCGAACGGACATATTGGAAGGACAAACGAAAGCGGAGCTATAGTCGCAGTCCCAATCGCCATCGTGAACGATCGATTTTAAGAGTTATCAACTAAGGAGAGGCGTACAACATTTTATTAATGTTATGTTTAAATTTAGTTTCCTTTGATTTAGACTTTTATTGCTTCCTTGTGCTTTCATTATGAAATAAATAAAGTCAAGCAATTCGTGCTCACTTATTGGTGGTAAATAGTCAACCAAGAGGTCCCCTAGGGAACTTTGGTGAAGAACACCGAGCAGTAAACCCCCCTCGGCCGAGAGGTAAATCCCTATCGTTGATGTTGAAGACTGAGAGGTAAATCCCTCTTGTTGAAGAAGACCGAGCAGTAAATCCCCCTCAGCCGAGAGGTAAATCCCTTTCATTGGTGTTGAAGGCCGAGAGGTAAATCCCTCTCATTGAAGAAGAAACCAAGAGGTAAATCCCTCCCGTCAACCAAAAGGTTGAAGACAAAGACCGAGAGGCAAATCCTCCTCGGCCGAGAGGTAAATCCCTCTCGTTGAAGAAGAAACTGAGAGCTAAATCCCTATCGTCAACCTAAAGGTTGAAGACAAAAACCGAGAGGTAAATCCCCCTCGGTTGAGAAGTTAATCCCTCTCATCAGAGGTTAATGAAGAAGACCGAGTGGTAAATCCCCCTTGATCGTCGTTGATGTTGAAGGCCGAGAGGTAAATCCCTCTCGTTGAAGAAGACCAAGTGGTAAATCCCCCTCAGCCGAGAGGTAAATCCCTCTCGTTGGTGTTGAAGGCCGAGAGGTAAATCCCACTCGTTGAAGAAGAAACCAAGAGTTAAATCCCTCTCGTCAACCAAAAGGTTGAACACAAAGACCGAGAGGTAAATCCCCCTCGGCCGAGAGGTAAATCCCCCTCGGCCAAGAGGTAAATCCCTCTCGTTGGTGTTGAAGGCCGAGAGGTAAATCCCTCTCGTTGAAGAAGAAACTAAGAGGTAAATCCCTCTCGTCAACCAAAAGGTTGAAGACAAAGACTGAGAGGTAAATCCCTCACGGCTGAGAGGTAAATCCCTCTCGTTGAAAGAAGAACTCGAGAAGCAAATCCCTCTCGTCAACCAAAAGGTTGAAGATAAAGACTGAGAGGTATATCCCCCTCGGCTCAAAGGTAAATCCCTCTCGTTGGTGCTAAAGGCCGAGAGGTAAATCCCTCTCATTGAAGAAGAAACCGAGAGGTAAATTCCTCTCGTCAACCAAAAGGTTGAAGACAAAGACTGAGAGGCAAATTCCTCTCGTTGAATAATAAACCGAGAAATAAATCCCTTTCGTCAACTTAAAGGTTGAAGACAAAGACTGAGTGGTAAATCTCTCTCAGTCAAGAGGTAAATCCCTCTCGTTGAAGAAGAAACTCAGAGGTAAATCCCTTTCGCCAACTAGAAGATTCATGTAGAAGATTGAGAGGTAAATCCCTCTCGGTTCATCCTGAAGACCGAGCGGTAAATCGCTCTTGGTCAGGAGGAAATCCCTCTTGTTGATGACAAAAACCGAGGTAAATCCCTCTCGCCAGGTAAAAAGCTAAAGTCAAAGACCGAAAGGAAAGTCAATCACAACCGTACAGTTTCCCCTCTCGTCAATCAAGAAGCTCTGGTGACATGGACTAAGTCTCAGGTGTTCGACCACTCGGCCCCAACTACTCAGCTTTCCAGGGCTTCAGGTGCTAAGCAAATTTTGCATCCACTATTCAAACCGTTTGGCCTAGTAAGAAAATGGTTACAAAGAAAATCCTAAAGTCCACCATTTAGGCATATAAGAACAACAATACAACAAACACAACCTCCCTCAAACTCATAAGTCTTATAGTCAATCGTGGCTAAAGTCGAACACGTAACTCAGACTTTGAGGGCATATGTATCATACCTATTGGAGAACGAACGGTTAACACTCAACACCGTTCGGTCCATCCACTTAGGGTTGCTAGGTCTATCTGCAACATGAGTGTTGGGCCAAAACTAGGCCAGTGTATAAAGCTATTGGGCCAAAGATCCAACAAAAGATAAAATAATCAAGAATATCTAATTACAGATATTGATAAGCAGGTTATAAATAACCAGCCAGATTTTTAGGTAAGTCTGTTTATATTTTATTTTGTTTATATTTTATTGGGCTTATGTCAATTTAAGATCCATGAGACAACTTATAAATATAGAGCCAGGGCCAAAAGCCAGGTACGCTTAACTCACATTTTACTCACACTCCAGTGCTCTCCTATACTCAAACAGTGAAAATAGTTCATTAAATATTCAATTATGAGTTGAGACTCATCAAATTGCTCCTAACTTGAGTGTCAGAGTGCATTTTGCAGGTACCTCCCCCTCTCCACCTAGAAGGCGACCGAATGACCCAGGATGGAGAAGACCGAACTGCCTAGACCAGAACAGAGTAAGCGGCCAAAACAGAAGAAGACCGAGTGGTCCACACCGAACACCGAACGGTCATAAAGAAGCAAGTGGCACAGAAAGAAGGCGATTCAGACAATCCACACGAAGAAAACACGTCATAACAGGTTAATTTCTCGGTCCTAAAGTCCCTACAAAACACCAGTAAATAGTGATGGGGTGTGCAAGAATTATACAAAAACAAGAAAAATAAAATGACAAAATATACAGTGGTGACTAGATGACTAAATTTTAAAAATTGAAATAATCTATAAGGCAATAAAAATTTTATTTTAAATATAAAAAACAGAACTTTTTAACCTAACGGTTTATTTTTAATCAAATTGAAAAAAAAATTAAATTATTTATTATATTAAATATAATATTATATATTAAAAATTAATTAGCAATTAATAAATTTGTACAGATATGTCTTTTGAATATTGCTTACGGCTTAATTTTATTGTATTTAAAATATGTTTATATTTATTAAAATATGATAAAAAGTTATGTTGTAATTTGTAATTAATTATGTATTTTATTATAAATATATTATATAATTTATTTTAGAGTTTAATTGTATTATATTTATCTATATTTAAATTTGATAATAATTTTGAAGGGAATATTATTTTACGATTTAATTATATTATATAAGTCTTTAATTTATTATATAAGTCATTAATTTATAGGTTTAAACCTCTTTTTGGTCCCTAAGTTATAAGCGGATGTTCAGTTTAGTACCCGTTTTTAAGAATGTAAATCTTTGGTCCCTAAGTTATAAAAAATATATCAAATGAGTCTTTTTTTAACTTGAAATACTGTTTTTGGTTGTTTCTTAACAACTGCTACATCTTTAGATTGCTCTGATTTGATTCTTAATAATAACAACACTTTAGATTGCTCTTTGTACTTTGATCATGAACATCAAAAAAGGACTCATTTGATACATTTTTTATAACTTAGGATTCAAAGGTTTACATTTTTAAAAGCGGGGACTAAACTGAACATCCGCTCATAACTTAGGGACCAAAAAGAGGTTTAAACCTTAATTTATATTGGGTTGAAACTACTTACTAATATTTCATTTTCTATTCAGTTGCTAAAATTTTGTCACCTTAAAATCCCAGGCTAATTTAGCGATGGACAATTTATTGTCTTAGATTAATTCCAAACTCCAATAGAGATGGATAAAATTATGCTGCTACTAATCAAATTAATTAATATTTATGTCGATAATTAATTATTAACTAGTATGGTTTTCTACTTAGTGGCACAAATTTGTTGTCACTAATACAGTGATTAATAAAAAATATCATTTAACAAGTGAATGATCACTAAACTCCTAAGATTAGGTTTAGAAAATTTCATTTAAATATAGTAAACTCTTAATTACTTAGACATCATAAAGGTATGTATGGATTTGAAGTCATAATATAAAAACTTCTTAAATAGTTTTTTAATATATTGTTTTAGGGATGTAATATACTATCTACTTTCATTGTGATTCTAATACCTAAAATCACATTGGCTTTACCTATGTCTTTTATTTTCCAATTTAGATCCTAAAAACAATTTAATTCTAGAGACTATATCATGCATGTACTAAAGATTCTTTAGTACATGCATGATATAGTCTCTAGAATTAAATTGTTTTTAGGATCTAAAAACATATATCATAACATATTCATTATTTTCAGATTTAGAATACACACAATTATCAAAATCTTTAGGTAAAAAAACCACCACAAAGTAACGCGTTATCAATTTTTTATGTCATTGTTTTGGTGCATGTTTCAACTCATACAAAGATTTTAAAACTTTACACACTTTATTCTCTTAATCAAGTACAATAAATCCTTTAGGTTGAGTCATATAAGTTTCCTCCTCTAACTCACTATTCAGAAAAGTGGTCTTAACACCCATTTGGTGTATCACTAGCTTATGGTTGGCTAACAAAACTCAAATCATGGAAATCCTAGTCACAAGGGAAAAAGTATCAAACTAATCTATATTGGGATTTTGAGTAAAAAGTTTTGCTACTAATCTTGTGTTATATTTTTCTATAGATTCACCATGATGATACTTTTTCTTAAAGATACAGTCACAACCAATGGATTTTGCTCCTTTAGGCAAGTCTATTAAGATCCAAGAATTATTTTTCTCCATTGATTCAATTTTAGTCCTAATGGCTTTAGCCTAATGTGATTCATCAGGAGCATTATTAGCTTCTATGAAACTTGTTAGATCATTCTCAACTAGATAAATATAAAAGTTATTTATGAAAGAAATTTTCTTCCTCTATCTTTCACTTATTCTCAAATCCTCACACATGACATTACTATTATTATCTATAGGTTGTTCAGATGTCTCACTAACCTTTAAAGAAAATGTATGCTCAAAGAACTCAACATTTTTTTGTCTCTATTATGGTATTATATTCTATTACATCACTTTTAAGAACAAGAAACATATATGCATCACTATATTCAACATAGCCTAAAAACATACAATCAGAAATTTTAAAACCTATTTTTCTTTTATTAAGATTAGGTAACACTACTCACTAGTCCAGAAAGGGCTTTAGACGTCCATTACTTTTGGCTTTTAACGTCACATCCCGAACCGATGTCTATACGGGTGATGTTAATGGGACGTTGAATTCTGTTGGTCCGATGTAGTTATAGGTGTCGGTTCAATGACATGACCGACGTCTATAAAGACGTTGGACATGGCACTACCCGACGTCTAAGGGCACTATAAAGACATCAGATGTGGAACTAACCGACGTCTAAGGGCACTATAAACGTTGAACATGACATTAACCGACGTCTATGAAGTGTTCGTTGTGTTTTAGTGCAGTTATGCTCGTGTCTTTGGTTAGAGTAGTAGCACCTCCTTCCTTTGCTAGTTTCTTCGTAAGAAAAAATTGCGTCTTTTGCATCTCTTATGGCATTTCAACCCAAAGGCGAACCTGGTTCGTTTCCTAGGTCCATTCCAACTGCCAAAGAAAAAGAATACGGTGGGTATCACCGTATTCTTTGTCTTTGGGGTGGGAATGGATCTAGGAAAGGACCCAGGTTCGGCATCAGGTTGAAATGTCATAAGAGATAAAAAAACGCAAGTTTTTCTTACGAGGAAACTAGTAAAGAGAGAAGGTGCACTACACTACCCAAAGACACAAGAAAAACTGCATCAAAACACAACAAAAAATTATTTTAATCGGTTCAAATGAAACATAATACATCAAAGATTACTTTAATCAGAGTAAAAGCAAGTTTAAATTGTTCAAAAGAGACCAAACCCACCTAAAAATGCAATGCAGCAGAGAGAAAAGGCGAAGGAAGCCATGAGTGCGCGAAACTACTGGTTCGCAATCACTAATTTAACAAGAAATGAGACGGTAGTTACCCAGGAAACCGACGTCTATAATGGAATATACGTCGGGGACCTCACTAATATGACGTCCATTTGATTTAAAATATAATATTCGTGGTATATATAGATGTCGGATGTAGTGGGGCCCGACGTCTATAATCAAATATAGACGTCTCTGACCAACCGCGGCCTATTCCCCTGTCAATTTAATGCAGGGACTGACTGATGGGGAATGTCAGCAGGTAGTAGGGGGAATAGGCCGCGGTTCTCTGACCAACCGCGGCCTATTCCCCCTGCTACCTGCTGACATTCCCCAAAAAGCAGTTGGGAGGCAGTTAAGGGGATTCTGAACGTTGGGGAATAGGCCGTGGTTGGCCAGAGAACCGCGGCCTATTCCGTGGTCTGAGTAAATTTTAAAATTTTCAAAGTATATGCCGCGGTTGGACGCTGAACCGCGGCATATAAGTAAAAAAAATTTTAAAAATGTCATTTTGTATTATTTTTTTAAAATGAATAGGCCGCGGTTTAGTGTAGAACCGTGGCCTATTCCCCCTTTATGTCGCGGTTAAGTGTAGAACCGCGGCAGATGCTCTTCTGATGGTTAAAAAAAAAACTTTGAACAGTTTTCCTCCTCACGCGATCAGTTTCAGAAAATGAAAGCATCCTCTCCGCGCCGTCTCCGTCGTGTCGTCCTCTCACACGAGCTTTCCTCCATTGACGCCAGTCATCCTCTCACACGAGCTTTCCTCCATTACGCCAGCTATACTCTCTGACGCTAGCCATCTTCTCGCGCACCCGTGCTTCTCCGCCGCACCTCCGCCGCGACTCTTCATCTCCGCCGCGCCAACCAGGTTTGAGATCAATATTTTTTTTATGCGATTGAGTTTTCCGTTTTGCTTAACCTGATTGATTGGTGGATGAAATGTTCTTGCAATTGATTTATGGTTTTATGCGATTCCTTTTGATTTATGCGATTACATTTCAATAGCAATTCATGGGTGTGATGTTGTGCATGTTGAGTTTGGTTGGGTTGCCCC
>NW_014542554.1:246332-267855 GCF_000741045.1 Vigna radiata var. radiata | reverse complement strand
GGTTGTAACCGCGGCCTAAAGTCTTTGACTTACTACCGCGGCTGAATATGCCGCGGTTCGTAAATCGCAACCTGTAGTGATAAATAACCGCGGCAAAAGCCCCTCGCTGCACTAGTGATAGATAGTGGATATAAAAACCTTTTTTATAATATGAGTTCATGTGTGGTTTGAACTTTTGGGTTTTGAACCTACCCAAATTCCTGAAGCGATAACCTTAATGCATGTATATAAAGTTTAACTATAGAGGTGTGGTTGCATCTACTTGAATGTAAGAGACTTGTAGTACTCCTAACTAACCCTGTAAGTATTCTTTGACACTTAGCTACTTCTAACTAATCTTAAGTACTTTTTTCAAAATATATTTGTACCCAGCTAACCTGTAAAAGTATTATTTTACATGTAGGTAGTCTTAGTTAAGACATAAATTGACTTTGTGATCAATAAATCACATATTTTCATTTAACATCCCAAAAATTATATGAAATTATATAATATGGAATGATTAAACATTATAATATGATAGAACAGTTTAAGGATGAAGATAAAGTTATAAAGGTTTACAATCATCCAAAATTGACCATAAATTTAAAACTTTACCTACAAAAGAGTATTTCAAAATAGATAAGACAACTAAGAAGGATCCTAAGAACTAGGCAGCTGCATCATCACCCTCAAATGCTTGCTCCAGAGGTACCTCATCTAGCTCTGCTCACATCCAAGTAGATGATCATTACAAAAGGAAGAACACAGACATACAAAGCACAAAGAAACAACAAGGGTAAGCTAGGTTGAAAAGCATACATGATATCTAAATAAAATTGTAAGGTAAGAGTCACATTCACACAAGCAACAAGCAATGCATACCATAATGTTATGACTCGGCTAGACTCGTCTGGACTTAGAATGAATATCGATCTAAGGCGGGTTGTGCACTTGTGGTGGCCTTTACTGCTTTGCAAAGCCATTGTCAATGGGTTTCACCCTACCACACACAAGTGTAAGTCCGTTACCGCGCAATAGGCCTCCAAGAAGCGCCTACACTAGGACCGCCTACTACTCTCACCACATGCGTCAATCTTCTCTAAATGAGAATGAAAGACCATTAGAGTGTTAGGATAACCCCCATGAAGAAGTCTCATATATTCATTCTAAACACTACAATGATCTCACCTAGAGATCTTACCTTGAATTGTAATCACATCATATTTAACAAAGTCTTTTCTTCTCTTAATCATAAACATCCTCTCATTATTTATAACATATCATTCACCATCATACCAAGCCATATACAAGTCATACATCAACAATCGCTCAAGAATAAAGAAAAAAAAGAGTAAAGCATAATGGGTTTGGTCGCTCAGCGCATAAGGTCGCAAGACAAGATGGCAAAAATTCGCACAGCGCACCCCTTTAGTGCGCTGAGCGAATTTTCCTAATGGGCATGACAGCAAATATTCGCACAACGCACCACCCTTGGTGCGCTGAGCGAATTTTCCTGACGGGGAAGCCTTTCAGCTAAAATTCGCATAGCGCACAGGGTGCGCTATGCGACTCTGCATAATCTGCAAAACGATACTTTGTAGATTTCAGCAACCCAACACCTCGGAACTCATTCTACACCTCTTTCCCAACTTCTAATGTTCCTAGATCGAAATGTAAGTTTAATCAAACTTGCCTAGATAGTTCTAAACATTTGTAACATCATTATAAAGTGATTGTGCATCAATTTCCTCCCAAAACCTCAATTTCATGAATCTAGAGACCTAAATTTGAATTTACCAATTAGAACCTGTTTTTGACCACTTTAACACTTCTAACAAGTCTCATATGATTTAACAACTTCCCCAATTTGGCCTAACTTCAACTCTAAAACTCCAAAATCATTAACTTAACGACCCAAATTTCATTTCCACTACTAAGAAAATGTTTTTATCTAGTTTTATGATTCTATTAAGTCACGATAAACTTCGTAATAGTACCCCAACAGTCCAGTTACACTCCAGACAAGAATTGCTCAAAGTCACTATCTTAGTTCCACTCAAAAAGGCCTAGAACACTATTATCATTGTACTCTTTAACTAATAACCTGTATATCAACACCATAACAGAACTTCCACCCTAAACACTTCTAACACGCCAAATCAAAGCAATTAAACACATTAGCAACCAGTCAAAGGCAATGCAAATCAATTTCACAGATACATAACTTCAACAGTTCATAACATCGATTCATAGTCTCCATTGCTCACATATTCGAAAACACACATTCTAGCATACAAGATCATCAATTTCAACTCAAACAACATACACATATAAAATCAGTTTCACATATACAGTACTTCACAGATACAAATAGAACTCTAACTCATGCACATCCTAATTTTCCAAATCAGAGAATAAAAACCCAGCTCCCCTTACCTTAAAGTTTGAATAGAACAGCAGATTGACGATGCCTTAACGGTACCTCTCACAGCGAAACTCACAAGGTCCTACAGATCACCAAATTGGTGATAGAAACTGCTTTTAGAATTAAGTTTGAGCATAGAACAGAAATAGGAAACCACCAAACACATGCAACCAGTAGAGGTTGCATGTCTAGGTTTAAGAATAGTGACAAAAGGGCAAGAACAACTTACCCGCTAAAACCAGAAATCAATCGGATGGTTAGAGAGCCCTTGATTCTGGGAATGCAGGAACACTACCTAATCAACAATGTAACAGTGAAATGAGAGGATATGGTAGAAAGAAGGTAGAGAAAGAAGGAGGAGAAGCTTTCTAGAGAGGGAATGGATTTTTAGAAGAAATCATCAGAAATTTTGGTAAAGTTACTTTGCTTATACTTTTAATATAATAAGGAAAAGCTCCTCTCCTAATTTACCCTTTTATATATATATATATATATATATATATATATATATATATATATATATATATATATATATATATATTCAGGTTCTTACATTTTCCTCATTAGAGAAGAGTTGTATCTTTAAACATTTCTAATGTTAAGTCTTATATATTAGTTTGAATTGAACATAAACAATGTTCTTAACCATCCTTGGATCCAAAAATAGTTTCTTAGACATTTAACACTTTTATAAACACAATAAAGTTTTCCTAAAAAAAAACTATATATAAATACAATAATCTCACTAGAGTTTGATATTATTTAGATGTTGATTAAATATACTCTTTATGAAATCCACTTTCATAATGTCTTCGTTGGGAATAATTTGATATCTTAAAAGATTTTATTACTGTCTATTTTAAAAATATTCAAGAGAAAAGTTTTAAAAATAATGAGTTTGGAGATGTTTTTTTTTAACAATAATTGTTTCTTCTATAAGAGCTTTCTAATAGTTTATGATATGACCTCTAAACCATTAATTCATATATACTTGCCTTGCCAACATTTCCAGTATGACCTTTAAGTTATTTCTCCTATAGAGCTTTCTAATACGTTATGATATGACCTATAAACCATTAATTCATATATACTTGCCTTGCCAACATTTCCAGTATGACCTTTAAGTTATTTCTCCTATAGAGCTTTCTAATACTTTATGATATGACCTCTAGACCATTCATATATACTCGCCAACATTTCCAGTATGACCTTTAAGTTATTTCTACATTCTTTGTGTCATTGTTGTAAAAGTTTCAAATGTGTATTGAGAATACTTTCAAATCAATTTTTATCACGTACATGGATCCTATTTATACACAATAGTGGATAATAACTAAGGAAAAAATGACTAACAGAAGGAGAGATATTAGGAGCTATATTTTATTTGTTACAAACAGAAAGAAGACTTAGTCTTCAAACTAGAACTGTCAATTTGATCTATGACCATGGAGCTAGCCCTAACCCACTCTTGAAAAAACCTCCTCTTAGGAAGTCCTAAATGGGGATAAAAAAAAAACTCAACCTCCAAAGCCCCCTCTCAAGTAGGTTAGGATAAGGTTACAAAATTTTTTGAAAACTAAACTCTTTCTCATATAAATTGTACAGTAGTATATCTCCAACGGTCAGAAGTAACGATCGGACACGATAATCAAACTTGGGCCATAATTGGGTCAATCAATTCTTGCTGGGCTCACAGCCCATCATGTTACAGAAGCTGAGAACTAAATATTACCATATCACGAATCAAATAATATCTAATTAAAGATATTATAGAAACGGTCAACCAAGTAATAGATATTATGAAAATAGTTTATCTGATCAAGTAAGTTTGTTTATATTTTATTCTGTTTATATTCTGTTTATATTTTGTTGATGTTATATCAATCCAAAGCCTATAAATAAAGAGCAAAAGACTTCAAACAAGGTACACTGACATTTTACACATTCTCCCCTTTCGATACAATCGTATTGCAGTACCATTTTCCTCATTCTAAGCATTACTTTGCTGAGAATTGAGAACACGCTATCACTGACGTCTAACTTGATCTTCGGAGTGCCTTTACAAGTACCCCCTCTTGGATAGAAATTGGAACTTGACGGACGGATTGGAGAATGTACGGTAGAAATAGTATTACAAATTTATTTTACTAAAATATTATAAAAATGCTTTATTTTTTGTCAATTTTAATACAATTATGCCTTATATTGCATACACCAATTATTAGAAAATTATATATAATAGTAATATCAAATAATCCCAATGAAAAATAAAGAGAGATAATAACATATTAAATTGATTTAATATTTGCACCGCTTTTACAGTTCTTAAAAAGAATCACTGTTTTGTTTTCTCGAATTATAAAATATCACTCAAACTGTTTTTAATTATTTAAAATTTAAAATAATTCAAAAATTTATTATCTAAAATTTTTGGATCAAAAATAGTATTAATATTTTATGTGTAAATATTAATAAATGTTTTATGTGTAAATAAATGTTTTATTTTGTTTTTTTTCTCTCTGATAATCTTCTCGAAAAATAACCATAAGATATATTATAAAAAGAAAGTTAATTTCTTAAAAATTTATAAAAAAAATGAAAATTTTAAATAGACCTAAAGTACTAAAGAATGACAAAATATTACAGTGTTTCTATTCTTTAACTAACACACATTAAATAATTTATTTTTAACATAATGTTTATGTTTATGACATTTAAAATGTAAACATTTTGGGTGAGTAGTACGACGAGATTGAATCCTATGGGCCAATACAACTGCAGCATGCACAAGGTTTAGGAGTTTTTTCTTTTTACTTATTATCGAGCATGATTTGTTGAGTATAAAACGAAAAAGAAAATAATTTGTATTTAATTTCTTTTTCAATAGCTTTTTAACAAAATAAAGAAGCCTCGTTTTTTTTTTTTTTAAATTAAGAGCCTCAACTAGAGAAAATCTCCTCTTAAATTTCAATTAGGATAATTTTAGATAGAAAATTAATTTGTGACTTATAACATAAAAAAAACAAGCTAAATTAAATTTTTAAATTTCAAATTTAACACTAGTGCAAAAACGCTGTTTAATGTCGATTAATTTGAGCTTTTAACGTCACTTTAACATCCGACGTCTAAACGGGTGACGTCTAAGGGACGTCGGAATTCCTCAGAACCGACGTCCATATAAACGTTGGTTAAAGATATCCACCGACGTCTATATAGACATCTGCTTAAACTCACACCGACGTCTAATTACTCTGTATAGACGTCCACCTATGATTAAACCGACGTCAACATGAATATATAAAGAGGTTTAAAATGACACTAACTGACGTCTATGTTGTTATAAACGTCGGACATGGCTTTAACTGACGTCTAACAACAATTTTGTGTTTTAGTGCAGTTTTGATTCAGGCTTTCGGTAGCATTGTGTAACATTCTCCTTTCGCTAGTTTCCTCACAAAAAAAGCTTGCGTCTTTTGAATCTTCTAGTCCTTTCAACCCAAAACCGAATCTGGGTCCATGGCTACTTCCCATTAATCAACCACAACAGAAAAAAATTACGGTGTCGAGAAGTAGACAAGAACCCAGGTTCCATTTTGGGTCGGAAGAACTAGATAACTCAAAAGATCGCCACTCTTCTTGTGAGGAAACCAGCAAAGGGAGAATGTTGCACTATGTTAACCAAAGAGAGGATGAAAACTGCACTAAAACACAACACAAAGAAACCAAATTTTAATCAATTCAACGACAAGATAATCGATAAAAAACTAAAGAAAGTTTAAACGGGAAGCATAAAAAAAAACCACGCACCTGGGATGCAAGAGAGAAAAACGAGAGGACGAAGACAATGATGTTATGAGAAACGACAATGCAATCCAGCAAAAGATAAAAAGTAGAGGTGCGCAAGCGAGTAAAAGAAGAGGAGAAGCAGAGAAAAAGGAGAAGAGATGAAGACGCGATCAGAAACTGAATGTTGAGAAGAGTTCGCGGTCTATTTAAAATGAAATGGGGCGTCGGTTGCTCCAAAAACTGACGTCTAGGAAGCTGAAAAGATTGATGTTTTGGTTTCCTGTCAGGGAAGTTCATATCGGTGCCCCTAGCAGCTAACGTCTACAACCCTCGAATTTGGTGAAAATACAGGAAAGTAGACGTCGGTGACCCTCAGAAGCGACATCTACATTGAAGAATTTTTGTCTTCCCGCCTTCCAGACAGGCCTTAGACGTCGGCGTTTGACTACGTGACATCTAATTTCCTGGGGTATTAGGTGAACAACATTAATTGTAGCCCAATCGACGTTGCTTTTTCACGGGATCCAACGTCTATTCGACGTCTAAAGCTGAACCGGTTGACATTTGATTTCCTGTCAGTGACGTAGACGTCGGTGCCCTTTCTAGCCGACGTCTAAGCTCCTGGAATTTGATGTTTAGCATTAATTGCAACCTAGTAGATGTCGGTCCCCCTGAAACACCGACGTCAATAGACTGTCTTATCACATACCTCAGGCAATTGGACGTCAGTTTGCGGCAGGTCCGACATCTATGATGTCATAGACGTTGCCTGACATCGAAACTGACGTCTAGTTTTCCAATTTATTTACAATAATGCCACCGTGCAGTAGTAGACGTCAGATTTTCACGAAACGGACGTCTAAGGAGTGAAGTTAAATAGCGTTTTTGCACTAGTTTATAGAATGGTTCGATCTTTCATTATATACTTAGAGAATTTGACTCATAAATATTGTCACTTTTCTTTTGCCTCTTATTCTAAAACTCTTCTCCTATAAAAATTTTAATTTATTTTTTTAGTAATTATTTTTGTAACAAATTAGAAGTTAATTACGGCAAATAAAATTAAAAAAAAAATGGTAAAAAGGACTAAAACCAGAGTTTTCTAAAGTTGAAGGACTAAATTGTACCTTAGTTTGAAAATGGACTAAAACCAAAATCATCCTAAAGTATAGGGACTAAAAACATATTTAACCCTTAAAAAATATTTTTTTCATAAAAAAGATTCACGGACTGCCCTTACCATAAGACTTTTTGTAGATATTTTGAGTGCGTTAGTTTTTTTATAGGCTTAATACCTCCATTGGTCCTCATATTTGTGTGTAAATCTCAGTTTGGTCCTCAAGTTTTGAACTGTCTCAATTAAGTCATAACTTTTGTAAAAATGCACACATTTTACCCTAATCGTTAAGTTGTCTCAAACGACGTTAATTGATGCTGAGATGATTTTTTTTTTTATTTTAGGCTTAATCCCTCTCTTGGTCCTTATGTTTGTGTGAAAATATCAGTTCGGTCCTCAAACACACTAGTACTTGAGTACACCAATAATTGCTACATGACCTTTACATCATTTGACATTGTGTCCTTCCCGTATTACCTTCACATCATTTCATGGTTTGAAATTTTTTTTCTCAACATTTATTTTGTTAGGAATTGAATTATTCAATTACAACTTGATTCTCCTTTTACATTAATTCAATTAATATAACCTACAATAGTATATTAGTCTAATCATCAGACCAACACTCAAACAAATTTGAGATTTATTAGAAAATCGAATAAATTGTATTGATGAATAACCATTTCGTTTTGAAAGACTCATTATTTGTTTATCATGCACGAGGTGTATTTAGCATACACTATTCTATTTTATATAATTTATTATAATTTTTTTCTTAAAATAAACAATTACAAAAATGACAAAAATCTTGTTTATCATGCACAACTTTTATAATAAAAAATACAAAACAAAATTTTTACTAATGGTTTCGATAGACAGAATAAAAAGTTACGATTACCTCCGAACTTTCAATAAATAATAAAAAAATATAGACTACTTCATTAAAATAATAAAACATAATTTATGATATATGACTTTTTATGACAAATGAAAAATGTTAAAATGGTCCTTGTGGAATTATTTTATTTGTTCAGTGTTTATTAAGTTACTAATTTCAATTATTTTATTTTAAATATACAAACAAATAAAATAATATTATTAATAAAAAAATTATTAAAAAAATTATTAAAATATCATATTTTTATAAAAAATAAAAATTACAGTAAATAAGTTTGGAGCATGATATGAATTTGTTTATTTTGTTTTATCTTTTCACTCATTAAAGATCTTCTATCTTTATCAGAGAATTTGGTGGTGAGAGAGTCCAAGAACAATAAAACCTGAAAAATATTAACATATCTCGCATTGTGAGAAAAAAGGAAAAACTAGCGTACACAGTCTGCTCTGAAAAAATGGCCAAAGATAAGGAAAAGGTTCTCCACATAGTAATGCTTCCATGGCTAGCCTTTGGGCACATGATCCCGAACCTTGAGCTAGCCAAGCTCATTGCTGGAAAGGGTCACCATGTGAGCTTCGTATCCACTCCACGAAACATAGAGCGTCTCCCCAAAGTCTCACAAAACTTGGCCACACTCATCGACTTCGTCAAGCTTCCGCTGCCCAAAGTCCCAAACCTTCCAGAAAATGCAGAGGCCACCACCGACGTCCCCTACGACGTCGTTCAATACCTGAAGAAAGCCTACGATACTTTGGAAGAACCCTTCACCCATTTTCTCGAATCTTCCAAAGCTGATTGGCTCTTCTACGACTTCGCTCCCTTCTGGGCAGCTTCTGTAGCTTCCAAACTTGGCATAAGGAAGGCCTTTTACAGCATTTACACTCCACCCTTTCTGGGCTTCTTGGGACCCTCTTCCGTTCTCATGGGTCACTACAATTCATACCGCCAAAAACCTGAAGACTTCATCCTTGCTCCTCCGTGGGTCCCTTTCCCGACCACCGTCGCCTTCCGTTACTTCGAGATCATGCGAATCGTGGACAGCATCTCTTCCCAAAACAATTCCGGCGTTTCCGACACGTACCGGATCGGTGTCGGTATTCAGAACTGCGATATCATTTTCATTCGAGGCTGCACTGAGTTCGAATCGGAGTGGTTTCATCTGCTGGAGAGCATTTACCAGAAACCAGTTCTCCCGGTGGGGCAGCTGCCCAGCACGATGCCTGTTGGCAGTGAGGACAACGACGCGTGGAGGTGTATAAAGGGCTGGTTGGACAAGCAGGCGCGTGGGAGAATTGTGTACGTGGCTTTCGGGAGCGAAGCGAAACCGACGCAAGATGAAGTGAAGGAGATAGCTTTAGGTTTGGAGAAATCGAAGCTTCCGTTTTTGTGGTTGCTGAGGGTTCAGCGTGGTCCATGTGACCCAGATGTGCTGCAGTTGCCGGAAGGATTTGAGGAACGTAATAAGGGACGTGGAGTTGTGTGCACCAGTTGGGCACCGCAGTTGAAAATATTGGAACACGTGGCTGTTGGTGGGTTCTTGACTCACTCCGGTTGGACATCTGTGGTGGAGGCTGTTCAGAACGAGAAACCGTTGGTTCTGTTAACGTTCTTGGCAGACCAAGGGATAAATGCGAGGGTGTTGGAGGAGAAGAAGATGGGATATCCTGTGCCCAGAGATGAACGAGATGGATCATTCTCGAGTGACTCAGTTGCTGACTCGTTGAAACTGGTTGTGGTTGAAGAAGAGGGAAAGATCTACAGAGAAAGAATAAAAGAGATGAAGGATTTGTTTGTCAATGGAGAGCGACAGGATCGGTATATCGATAATCTCATACACAACCTTAAATGCTTCTCTGAATGTTAATCCCTAGTATCATTGTTCTTATGTCTGATTTATGCTAAAGCTTTACCTGTCCTTTGTAATGGGAAATAATAGCTGAAAAGAAACTTTAAAAATTTTAATTAGCTTTTGTGTTGGATTCATCAATGTCACTAGGGCACCTTGTTTGATTATGATAATTCTTTCCTCATCCTCCCCCAAATGATTTATTTTCAAATTCTGTGTTATTAGAATTATGGTTATTTGTGCATCTAAGAACATTTATGAACACTGGCTGCGTTCCCAGAAGAAGCTTTTCTCACGAACAAGTTCCTCTCACATTACATTATTTTCACGTGGTGTCCTGAAAGACAGCTTCATGACAACAAAAAGCTCTTGTTTTTCCCACAGGCTAGGCGAGGAAATACTGTCGGGCTCAAAAAAAGAATCTAAACTTTCTGTTACTTTTTAAATTTATATTAATTTAAACTATTTTAATAAATTTATTTTAAACGTAAATTTATATGTTTCCTAAAATTTATATGTTTATATTTGAATTTCAATGTAATTAATTAATTAATTGAATCTTAATCTTAACATGATCACATTGGTTAAGATAGGTTCAAGGGAAAAGGTCCGACGAAAAATGTAACTTAGTTATACAATAGGTCGTACGGAAATGGACTAATTTTAATTTGACGTTTGATTGTTCGAATTAATTCCTATACTTTATTATTACTAAGTCATTTTTTATTCTTTTCTTATAGTAAATATGTAATATTGTATGAAGACAAAGACAACGTTACATGTTGAGAAATTCTCATACGAAAAATCACACTTTTGACATGCATATATTTTATATATTTATTTGATATTATTTTTATTTTTTATTTCTTTTTAAAAAATTATACAAGTTTATATATATATATATATATATATATATATATATATATATTTATTTATTTATTTATTTATTGTTAATCATTATTATACACTTTATTGGTTGAAATGAATGTTGATGTACTAACACTTTTTAACGGTGATGTTGATGTTTTTTCTTATGCACTTTATTCGTGTCAAATTAATGTTGATGTACACGTTTTTAACGTTGTTTTATATTGGATTATATTTTTGATACATAATATTTATTTGACACACTTAGTAAAAAAAAAATTTAAAAAATAATTTTTACAATTTTACGAAAGGGAAAGAAAATAAAATTTAAAAATAAAATAATATTAAATGAATGTAAAAAATTTATATATAACAAAATATCATTTTTCTTTATTTTGTTGATGGAAAAAGACTGTAGACATGTTCTCTATTTTAAATAATTTTTATTTGGTGTTTTTTCCTTGTGATGTGATTGATGGAAAAATATTCTAATAATATTAATTTTTAAAATAAAAGAACAAATAAAACGAATAATCTAATTTAAAATTAACAATATTTCAAGTTAGAAAATTTAAATGCTTAAGTTTTTTTTTGTCTTTTTATTTTTAAATCATAAATATTCAATATACAAAAGATAATAATAAAATATTAATTTCTTTATTTTTTTTAAAATGTCAGATTTACAAAATATGTTAATTAGATCAAAATTTTCTCTAAGACTTAGGTTCAATTTCTAAACTTAAAGACTTTATAATATCTTCAAATTCGCTAACGAGTCCAAAATTGATACCTTATGTACGATATGCTATTTGGGCAGAACGGTTACGATTAGTAACCGAACGGTCCAAATGGTTGATGGGTTTTAATCATATTAATGATGAGTTATTATCGTTTTTTGTTATTGGGCCGACGGTCCATCATGAGGATATAATCCATCGTATTTATATCTTAACAAATATTATAAGTATCAGATAAGATAAGATAAGATCTGAACAACTGAATATTCAGGTATAGTTGTTTATATTATATTCTGTTTATATTTAATAATAATTTATATATACAGGGCTGGAATCACAAGTTAGGTACGCTCTCTCTTACGCTATCTTGCTCTACAGTACACTTGCGATTCTTCACCTAATTCATTCTGAATTAGTAGAGAGATTTATTCTCCTATCTCATACTGAGAATTGATAGCCTTGCACTCAAGGCTCTTCACCACTAAACCCTAACTTGGGCGTCGGAGTGCCATTGCAGGTACCTTCCCCCTCCGGTCAAAGCTTGGAGATTTCCGGATGGTTGAAGATTGAAGGAGAGCGGACGTCCAATTCGCGAGAGAAGGCGCACCAATCTACTTAGTCAAGCAGCACAAGGCAGGAGTGCCACGTCACCTAGGTCAGTTCTTTCGGTCCCAAAAATTCATACCGAAACATTTTGGCGCCCACCGTGGGGCCGAAAGTTAAGACTCCCAATGGTGACCACAAGAGGTATGGAAAGTCCAGATCCGATCCAGATGATACGAGAACTACAAGCGCAGCTAGAGGAGCAAGCCCGAACCATTGCAAATTTAAAGCAAGAGGTACAACAGAAGAAGGTCGACGATGCCGAATGCAGTAAAGAAAAACAACGAGACCAGGAGACATCAGAGGACAGTCAAAATCATAATCCGCCTCCTCCCCCCGGTCCCCGGACCTCTTGCCGTTCACTGATGCCATCATGCAGCCCCTATGCCCGACCGGTCTTCGCCTCAGGTTGAAAAATTTGATGGCACGATGAATCTGGATCATCATTTGCGGAACTTCATTGACTCCATGGCTTTTTACACTCAAAGTGACCCGGTAAAATGCCGGACGTTCTCTGTCACTGAGGGGTGAAGCCCTAGAGTGGTATTACACCCTTCCACCCAATTCGGTGGATAGTTTCCACACGCTGATGGGCATGTTCAAAAAGCAATATTCCACTAACAGATACGAGGAGGTTACTGCGGCCGAGCTAGTCAATCTCAGATAGGGGAAAGACGAAACTCTCAGAGCCTTCATGCATCGATACAATCACGCTACTCGGAGGATAAAAAGTGCCAGTCTTGAATTCATCATTAGTAGTCTGCCCAATTGCCTAAAAGCGGGATTCGTCTCAGAAAGCGTATACGCCGAGTTACCCAGTACATTGGAGGAGTTGCAGCAAAAAATGGCTAAATTTATCAAGATGGAAGACCAGAGAATCTTTCGGAAACAACAACACGAGGAGCACCCGGTGAATGGTAACAAGAAGGAGGGGAAGCGTCGGGTTGAGAATGCCTGGGATCAGAAACCCCCAGCGAATCTAAACCCTAGGTATGATCACTATGCGCACCTCACTGTCCCTAGAGAAAAGGTGTTGGAAAGGGCTTTGCAGTCCAACCTGATCTTTCAAAGAAGAAAATTTCCACCTAAGAACGTGGACACGACGCAGGTATGCCGATTCCATAATTCAGGGGGACATACCACTGAAAGCTGCCAAACTCTCAAAGATGAATTGGAGAAGCTGATCCGTGTCGGACACCTCCGGGAATTCGTGAAAGAGGAATTTGCCCGTGCAGCACACTCCCCCAGAAAGACACGAAGAAGCCTGGAACGTACAAAGGGGAAGGGTAGCCACTCACGCGACCGTTCTCGTAGTCCTTCAAGACACAGATCCCGTAGTCGGCCTGGAGAGCGAGATCTCACAGTAAAAGGCAGGATCGATACTATTTCGGGCGGCTTTGCTGGAGGAGGTGCTTCATCCTCAGCTCAAAAGAGACATTTGAGAAGTCTGCACAGTGTTCACTCGGTGGTACGCAATCCAGTGTCAATGCCTGATATAACCTTCACGGACAGGGATTTCCATGCACCAGATCCTAACCAAGACGATCCTATGGTCATCACAACTCGCATTGCACAATACGATGTGGGCAAGGTCCTTGTAGACCAAGGCAGTTCGGTCAATATTCTATACTGGACAACATTTCGAAGAATGGAAATTGCAGAAGACGTAATTGCTCCGTTTAACGAGCAAATTGTTGGCTTCGCCGGAGAAAGAGTAGACACCGGGGGTATCTCGACTTACGAACCCGCCTGGGGTCGGACGATGATGGTAAGGAACTTCGAGTTCAATTCTTGCTAGTGGAGGCAAACACGTCCTATAATGCCCTCCTTGGACGACCTTGCCTAAATGCTTTCGGGGCGATCGTCTCTACCCCACATTTGGCAATGAAATTTCCTACAGATAGAAGAACTATATGCACCGTTCGGGCATATCAGAAAACCGCCCGTCAATGCTGTGTAGCCGATCTAAAGATCACGCCTTACAAAAGTGAAAAACATACTGAAGCTATTCTGATTGACCTTGATCCCAGGACCAATATGGACGAGCGGATTCAACCTCAAGACGAGATAAAGCCCTTCATAGTAGGCAAGAACGAACAGCAGATTACATCCATCGGGGATAACCTTCAACCATTTGAAGAAAACACATTGAAAGAGTTATTAAGAGGCAACAACGACCTGTTCTCCTGGAGCGCATCAGATATGCCTGGAATCCATCCCAGCGTCATTGCACATAAACTGTCGATATTCTGAGAGGCCCGACCGGTGTCTCAGAAGAAACGACAATTCGGTATGAAAAACGGGCGGCCATTCAAGGTGAAGTAGATAAGCTCCTCAAAGCGGGATTTATACGGGAATTGACTTACACTACCTGGCTATCTAATGTAGTCATGGTAAAAAAGGTAAATGGCCAATGGAGAATGTGTGTGGACTTCACTGATCTCAATAAAGCATGCCCTAAGTATTCTTATCCTCTCCCCAATATTGATCGGTTGGTAGACGGAGCTTTCGGACACACTGTTCTAAGTTTTTTAGACGCCTTCTCGAGGTATAATCAAATCCCGATGTACGCCCCGGATCGAGAAAAGACGGCCTTTATTACAAAGCAGGCCAATTACTGCTATGAGGTCATGCCGTTCGGTCTCAAGAATGCAGGCGTTACTTACCAACGCCTAATGGATAAAGTCTTCCATAATCAGATAGGCCGTTGGATGGAAGTATATGTAGATGATATGGTAATCCGAAGTCACACGCATCAACAACATCTGAAAGATTTAGAAGAAGTCTTTCAACAACTCAGACACTACAACATGCGTCTAAACCCCAGCAAATGCACTTTCGGGGTGTCTGTCGGAAAATTCTTGGGTTTCATGTTGACCTATCGAGGCATAGAAGCAAATCCAGACAAATGCCGGGCGATATTGGAGATGATGAGTCCCACTAAGTTAAAGGATGTCCAATGCTTAGTCGGACGTCTCACAACCCTATCGCGATTCATACCGAGACTTTCTAATCATATCAAACCTATCCTGAAGAACATGAAAAAGGATGTACCTCGACATTGGGATAACGATTGCGAAGAAGCCTTCTCTAAGGTAAAAAGAATCCTGACCAGTCCACCTATCATGGCTCGTCCAACTGAGGGGTTCGAGTTACAACTCTACTTGGCTGCATCCAACCATTCGGTAAGTGTAGCTCTCATCCAGGAAAGTCCAGACTTTAAGATGATATACTTCACCAGCCGAACCCTGCAAGGAGCAGAAGAAAGATATTCTCAGGTGGAAAAGGTGGTGCTAGCCTTGCTGACAGCAGCACGTCGGCTCCGGCCGTATTTTCAGAGTCATCAGATAGTCGTCCGGACAAACCATCCGATCACTAAGATTCTCAGGAAACCTGACTTGGCGGGAAGGATTGTAGCCTGGGCGATCGAGCTATCTGAATTCGGTCTACGATATGAACCGCAGGGTTCCGTTAAAGGCCAACACCTGGTTGATTTTGCAGCTGAAGTCTACCGTCCGGGGGAACCAAACATGTGGCATCTAAATGTAGATGGATCTTTAGAGAGAAAAGGAGGAGGAGCTGACATTGTACTCGAAGGACCGGACGACTTACTTGTCGAACAAGCGGTCAACTTTAACATCCAACTTAGCAATAACCAGGCAGAGTATGAAGCTCTCATTAGCGGATTACTACTGGCCAAAGAGTTAGAAGTTGATCATCTGGAATGCAGAATGGATTCTCAACTAGTTTTTGGACAACTCAATGGAACTTTCCAGGTCAAGGACGATCACCTGCTACGTTATTATCACAAGGTCAGTGATTTGATCAAATCATTTACCAATTTTTCCGTTACCCACATACCCAGAGCACAAAATTCCCGGGCGGATCTGTTGTCGAAGTTAACCCACTCCTGCGAGAAGTCGCAACGCTCTTCGGTGATCAAAACCACACTACATAAGCCGTTGTTGGAAGCATATACCACTAAAGTGGCTGCACCACGAACTGATTGGCGGCAGGACATAATTCAACTGATGGTCCAGCAAGAACAGGGCCGACGGGTTAGAATCACTGATTCTAAATGTATTGCCCGTTACATGTTCGTAGGTGATGATTTATATCGGCGAGGTTATACTACCCCGTTGCTGAAATGTCTGTCCGACGAAGAAGCCAAGTATGTCATGCAAGAATTACATCATGGCGTTTGTGGTTTACATTCAGCAAAAAGGATGTTGAGGGCCAAGATTCTACGAGCCGGTTTTTACTGGCCCTCTATGGAGCAAGATTGTGCGGCATTCGTACAGAAGTGTATCTCCTTCCAGTCTCACGGACATAATTTATGAATTCCTCCTTCTGAACTACATGAAATCATCTCCCCGTGGCCCTTCACGTAGTGGGGGATGGATATAGCCGGACCACTACCGGTCGGCAAAGCACAATGCAAATACCTCTTGGTAGCGGTTGATTACTTCACCAAATGGATTGAAGCAGAGGCCCTCGCAATAATAAGTGCTCAAAAATTACAAAGTTTTATCTAGCGCCTGATTTGCAGGTTTAGATTACTGATGAGTCAATATTTTATTGATTTCACTTAGTTTATTGTGCTAGAATTAATCAGGGAATTGTGCTTAATTTTCCGGTATTTTCCTGTTTTTCCTAATTATGCTTAATTTGACTGGAAATTCTAATTTTAATTAATTTGAATTTTCTGAGCTAATTATTTGCATTATTATTTTCAGGGAAAATTTTCGAAACACAATTTGGGACATTTGGAGGAGACAAAATAAATTGAAGACTCTCAAATTAGACATTTTAAATTTCATTGTATTGTAATTTTTATTGCTTAAACTTTTTGGACAAACCTTTGCACATTGGGCCATTGTTAAAAATTTATGAGGGGCCCAAAATTGTAGGACACTTACCCTAGGGTTTCCTTTTATTTTTAGGGTGGACCCCACCNTTGCACATTGGGCCATTGTTAAAAATTTATGAGGGGCCCAAAATTGTAGGACACTTACCCTAGGGTTTCCTTTTATTTTTAGGGTGGACCCCACCCTAATAGGGAGGACATATGGCCCTTAGACAATGCAGCAGCCGTCACTTTTAGGAAGCATGTGCTGCAACATTTTGGGAGAGAACACTTCTCGGCAGATTGAATTTGGCAACTGCAACGTTTTTTTTTTTTTAGGGAGCTTGGGAACGTTTTTTGTCTACTCTTGATTGAATCATGTTGGCAATTTTTGATTATGGATGAATGAAAGCAAACCTTCATATTTTTATTTTGTTCAAGCGCTGCAGCCGTCACACACTTCTTGGATTTCTCTTTTTATTTGAACGTTTTTCTTGGATGGAATAGGCATGGTCCAGCTGTTTATTTTGATTAGTTTTGTTTCTTTGAATGACTTTTGTTTTTATTGAATGAATGATGAATGTGCTGCAGNAGTTTGATATTCTTCACGGTGCTGGTGCAAAGGTGATTTCATTTGGGAAGAAAATCATATGCGGTTCATTGTTTTGAGCATTGCCAATCAATTTCTTTTGGTAAAAGCACTTGGTCACATGAAATGGTAGAAAAAGTTTATGCTTTCTAATGTCTTTTGTCTTAGAATATTTTACATTACATGTTTAATTACTTTTCATCTTTTTAATTGAGTGTTGCATTTTAATAATTTTTAATTGTGCTATATATTGTTTGCTCTAGTATTGGGTTTAGCATTTTCACTCTCTGGACTCGATTTTAAAAAAATTACTGCAACCACACCAGAGGTCCAAATGCTACGTTTTATATATCACATGAAAGATAATTGAGTCTACTTTCCAGAAAAAAATACCTCATCTCATTTAGAGCTCTGTAGAAAAATGTATGGGTAAAACATTGAGCAAAGGTCAGAGTTGTCCAATTCCAGCATGAATTTTCGTAATTACTGTAGCAGTTTCGTTTTTACTGTTTTAATTTCATTTTCATGCATGGTGAAACCTTTTCAAAACCGCCCCACACTGTATTAGACCTAATTCTGAACCGCAGTTGGTCCTTGTGAGACGACCTAGGAGTCATTCCTAGCTATACTGCATTTCTTATTATGCAATCAAATTTGATTGGGTGGCGACACCCATCAAATTTTGGCGCCGTTGCCGGGGACCAATGTTTCGGATTTAGGTCTTTTGTTGTGTTAGTGTATGTTGTGTTTTGTCTCGTGTTGTGAGTGTGATGTTCTGTTTTGTGTATTCATCATTGTGTGTTGCATTTAGGTAGCTTTAGTTGCATATTTTCATTGCATTCTTCTTTTCCCCTTTCTTTCTACATGTCTACCTATTTTGGCTATGTGAGTAATTCTTATTCTGCCTGTGTCTATGATTCTCCTCTTGCTTGTTACTCTGATTGTGATTCGCCTGCTGATTTCTGTGTTGAGAACAATATGATTCCTCCTCTATCTCATGAGAGTGCTCCTAGGGAGTCGTTTCCACTTGATGAGGAGGATATTCGTTGTATTTTCAACATTGGACTGATACATTTGCTGCCTAAGTTTCATGGTTTTGCAGGTGAATGCCCATATAGATATTTGGAGGAGTTCTACACCATATGCTCTTCAATGAAACCTCCAGATATCCCGGATGTGGACATGTTCATAAGGGCATTTGAGTACTCATTGGATGGAGCGACAAGGGATTGATGTTGTTGTCTTACTCCAGGATTCGTCACCTGTTGGGAAGATCTTGAGCATCAGTTTCTTAACAAATTCTCCCCTGTGCGGTATGGTCATAGCAACGATCCTAGGTGGACTGACCCTAGCTTGGGATGGTATAATGCTCGACAGCAATATCAACCATTTTCGAATTCTTGTATGTCTTCTCCACCTGTCCAGGAACCACAACAGCTGCAATTTCATGGGCCTACCCAAGCAACTCCTCATCATCCCACTGCTTCTGAGCCTACATTGAAGGAGTTGTTGAGACAGATGACTACTCAAAATATGCAGTTTCAACAGGAAACCAGGGATCAAATTATGCAATTTCAGGAGTTTCAACAGGAATTTATAGCTTCATTTCAGAGTTTGAGTAATCAGTTGGGGCAGATGGCAATCAACTCACTGAGGAACAATCTCATGTTTCAGAGGAATCCCCATTTCAGGCTGTTCAACTTCCAGACGATGTTGGTGTCATCCATATAGGAGACGGGGAGCAGAGTCATGAGCTTACTACTACGCCATCTACTTCCCCACCGTCCTATGCCTTCCCTCTTGCACTTGAGGATGCAGTTGCTCATTCCGCTGTTATTGGTGAGATGAATCATGAATCAACACAGGTTTCCTCTAAACTTGAAATCCCACTTGCTTTGCCTGAGCTGTTTATGCATTCAAATATTCTTGATTCTGCTTCAGATTCACATGTTAGTGATGATTGTGATATGGAAACTATGGAAACTGAAAATGCTTTAGACTTGGGATTAAATTTCGATCTTTCACAGTTTTCTGAAAATTTTAAATGTAGTTGTGAAGCTGGTTCTTGCTCTATTTGTGTTGAAATTAATTTTGTGATACAACCAGCTTCCAACTTTGTGATTGGTGATACTAACTGTGAATCTGATGAAAATGTTGAGGACCAGGCAGATATGAGCAGATATTTTAAGCCAGGTGGACTCTCTTCGTCTTCCACGATTGAAGGTGATTTACTGATGAATCATCCCTTCCTTGACCCAGTTGTGGAAGACATTTCTCTTCTCGATCAGATTTGGCGAATGAAGTCCTTCCTCAGCACTTCATTTCTTGATCCATTTATGGAAGACACTTCTCTGCAAGTCCAAAATTGGCAACTGCCACCATGATCAGGGGGGTTTTCTTTTCCCTCCTCCTCCTTTCCCACTCTTATTACACTTGTCCATGATCTGTTCACTGTTCTGATTTCTGATCTTATGCCTATGACACATTGAGGACACTGTGTAGTTTAAGTGTGGTCTATTGGGGGAGATTTTCACTTTTTCTTTGTTTCAGTTTATGTTTTATGCGTTAAATTTTTTGTTTTCTAGGTAGTTTTTGCTGTGTCTTTTGTACAGTTTTACATGTTTCTCTTGATTTTTGGACTGTGATTAGGTTGTCAGTTTTCCTTAACTCCATTGATACTCTGATTGGCTTGAAATCCTTGCTTTCCTTTGCTTGGAAGATGATTATGATGTTTGAGAGGTTGATTTGATTGTGACAGAAATACCCTGTGTGAGAATTTGAGCCACTTGATATTCTTTCTTGTGTGTGATATGTCTCTTGATTGCTTGCACATATGCTTTGGCTTGACTCTTTTTGATGATTCTTGATTTATATGCATGTTTGAAAGTGATAAAGGCAGTTTTGTTGTTGAGCCCTTCTAGCCAAATGAGCCTACCTTGTTGGGATCCTTTGATAGCCCCTTTGAGCCTATGCTTTTCCCATTTCTTTGTTTTGAAGCTGATACACTAACCCTAAGTGAAAAACCATGATTACCTTAACCTTAGGGAATTTTGGAGCTTTGGAATTGTTTTGGGAATAAGTGTGGTCTCCCTGGGAGATTCTGATGAATTGGCTAGTTGGTTCCTCTTCTTATTTTGTTCTATAAATATGTTGTGTATCTTGCCTCTTAGAATTGTGTTCTGAAAAGAGAGAAAAGAAAAGAGACAAGATGAAGAAAAAAAAATACAGAAAAATGAGAAAAATTAAAAAAAAAATTGTGAATAAAGGAGTCAGGAAGAGGATTGAATTAGAGGGTTTGGGTGTTATTTGAGTGTGTTTACACTTGTTCCCCATTGCTCCTCTATTCCTTTTGGTTTGTAGCTTATTATCCATATTTATCCTCCCTTTTCCTTGGCCCCATTTCACCTATACAAGACCTTTTGATTTGAACATGCATATGTGTTTGAGTGTTGTTATTAGAGGCTTTCCAAGACTGTTTGTTGCTTGCTTCCTTGAGTACATTGAGTTGACACTGTTTACCATAGACACTTGAGAGAAACACTGATAGTGTGCATCTGTGAGGTTCTGTTTCTTTTGATTCACCTCTTGAACTGATTGATTATTTTGCCATGCTTGGAATTGCTTGGATGATTTCTCTCAGTATCTATTTTCTCTGACTCTGTGTGGGATACTGTCTACTTCCTTTCATCGTCCAGATTTCTTGAGAATTGTGTAATTCTGTTTGTTTCTTTCATTGTGAGTCTTTGTTTTCTGTCTGTTGAGTCTGTGTCACCATCCTTATGTCCGTTGAACTGTTCCCTGTTTTGCGTCTTGATTTTGCCCAGGAG